>NC_088717.1:34075022-34270022 GCF_963576615.1 Watersipora subatra
AAACATCGTTGTAATACATCGTTGTAAAACATCGTTGTAAAACATCGTTGTAGAACATCGTTGTAATACATCGTTGTAAAACAAAAGTGCTGAATGTTTAAGGTTTAAGGTTTACACTAGCCTTGCAGTATTTCTTTAATGCAAAAAAATATTCATTTCTCTTAACAGGAATATCATATCTAACCAGCTGATAAATGTTATTGTTAAAAAATTGTGTAAATAACAAATAGAGTCTTTTTCAATAAGTTAAAATATACAATAGAAAATTTTGTTGAGCACTCAGCAAACTTGGTAAAAGATGCACAAAGTGGTTTCCCTTTCAGCGTAAATGTTTTTCAACGCTTCTAATATTTAAATCTGGCTGATTCAAATAAAAAAGAACAATATTTTGTTAAGTTGATGTTTTATTTTTAGTCTAGTTAATAGCCTTTAATTTTGGAACTAATTCGTCAACTCTCAGAGAACTCTACATAAAATACCTTTTTTTATATACGGTTAAAATAGCTTCTTTGCAAAGAGTAAATTTTGATTTCATGTAGTAGTTTATTACCTTTGAAAGGATAGCCAAAAATTTGATTCTTCGTAATTGCTATGAGCTAATTTTTTATAGGAAGTTAGGCATCATCATTTACTTCTTCAATAATTTTTTCCACTCGTATTTGTAGCCCTAATTGAAGTGCAGCAGGTATCGGCTAGTAGAATCAACTCAGCCAGGTTTGCTAAGAATCTGATTGAAGAACTTTTGGTAAGGAAGAAGTTAAATACATAAATCTGTCAGCTATCTGTCTTTTTAATTCAGTGAACTTCAGTAGCAACTGTTATATTCATTACAAGCAATATAGTATACAATGCATATACGCATATTGTATACGTAATCTATCATTATATAACTTGAATATATATTTACAGGAGCATGAGAAAGAAGTACATGGTTTACTTTATAGAGACTGTTTCCTTAGCTGTGATACCATAGACGGATGGACTGAGGATGAGGTATTGTACAAATTATTCTGGCACTTTCTAAAATTATCGTTATCAAATATGTGTTTAGTAAAAAACAAATATACCATAAGCATAAATATCTAGACAATTACGTGTGTGTGCGCGCACGTGTGTGCGTGTGTGTGTGTGTGTAGGAAGACAGTGGCTACTAATTTTATCCTCCAATGTATATGTTTGATAAAAACGATTTGAATATCAAATATTTATTTGCGTAATCTGAATTATTGTTAGAAAATACTTTTTAAAGCTTTCATAAAACACAAAAAACAACAAAGACTATCTCATTATTATTTTTAAGTTACAAAAATATTTGAGAAACCACTGAATGTTGGACAGTAAGTGTACTATAGAATTGATATGTCTGGGCAACCTGTAAACAGGTGCAGAAAATATAGAGCTTCTAATGAGTTTAATAATTAACACTGATGTTATAACTCTGTAAAAACTTTGGAACCATTTATCATAATACCTTATATCATTATAACTTTCTCTAGTGCTTTGAGGAAATTAACTATTAATTGGTTACTGAAGGTTCGTTGAAGCGTTGGTATACGTATACTAGCATTTTTCAAATATAAAGATTCGATAGTGCCTGTAAATTATCCCACGACCGAACCAGCGGATGCGATGTTTGAGAGTTTTTATGATAAAGGCATGTGCACACAACTTACGAAAATTATTCATCAGCAATGAGACGAACCTTTGTCTTGAAATCTCATCAACAAATTTAACCATCGTTTTGTAGAATCGTTAAAGTATAATAACGATACAAAACACATATAAGCCTATTTAAATATATTACCAAGTCTTTGTATACCGTCGGCATTATCTTAAAACTTACCCATCTGATCAGATTATACACAAATAGACAAATTAATTTGGCTGAAATTCTTTACAAAACGCTTGACAAGCTTGGTTTAATAAAAGTTAAGACCGGAAATTGAAACGCCGAGCGACAGAGAATAGAATGATTAAGTCGTGTGCATTTCACGAAAAAATAACGTGCACATTTCACCAGTCTATAGCATTGTCAAATTGCCGAAGGTTTTTGTAATTAACGTAGGAGTACTGAAATCATTTCATTTCATGAAAGTTTCATTTTTGCCGATTTCAAAGTAACTGACATTTCAGACACTCTTGAGTGCTTTGATATTCTAACTGATGTCTAACGCAGTGTAAGTAAAGGAAATGACTATGATGTTTTTTCTAACGATCCTTATGAAGTTATTACAATATTTAATTATAAGTTTGGATGACTACAGAACAATGACTACGTAGTACAGGTTTTCTAAAAAGCTATATAAATATCACAACTTCTTGAAATTGCTAGCTATGACGTTTTGAAATGTAAACAAAATTGTGCATTGGTTTTATAGTATTACTATATTAATAATATTGGTTATTCTAATAATATCAGTGCATTTTACTTCTAATATTGGCCAATATTGCATTTCTCCTATTGCAGGGGGAGAGATATAAACATATAATCTTTTCCTTTCATTATTGCTATTTGTTGTATATAACTCCCAGTACATTACAGCTACCATTGCAGTTATCCTATTGCACTGCAGTGCCATTTGACTGCTAATATTGCATTTCTCAACCATCAAAACCTTTTCTTTTTTCCAATATCTTTTTGGTCGTGGGCTGTATGACAATGGAATTTCTAGTATATATATTTAGTTATATAGCAAGACCTTTCATTATCAGGTATAACTGGTCTGTTCACACGGTAAACATATAACATTTCTACAGCTCATGTTCAACTATCATTATTACTATTGAAAGTAATTATATCAACATCAAATATGTGATTAAATAAGTTACTCATACATACTTTGCGAGAAAAATCAAAAAATAAACATTTAGCTGCTTTATAAGTATCGCTAACCATTAATAATAGTGCTCCAATACTCTATTTACAACTAACCTGAGTACCGTATTCAGTTTCTCTAGTCTAATATATCAGAACAGTAAATCTGGTACTCAAGGCTAATGCATCAGTTTTAAATTTTATAGCGAAAATTGAAGTGGACCAAAAAGTGCAGCATAAAATTAAAACAATGTTTATAAGAGATCAGCACAGTTTTCAATTTAACTGAAGACTCAATATATACATGTATATTTTAAACGGATGTAATATAATTTCTGATTATTGAATGTTTGGTATCAAAGTATGGCTACAAATAAAATGTTTTCAAATCACTCAGGCTTATGAAGCAATACATCATGACTACTGTATAATCAAGGAGTACTACCCACACAGTAAGGAGGTTTTTACAGAAGAAGGTACATATAATCATAAGGAATACACGACGGATGAGATAGCGAATTACATTAGTTGGAGGTTTTATAGAAGTTCCTATCTTGACTGCTCCACAATAGAATATGACTGTAAGTATTTCTGTAGCATAATCTGTGCGTGCATCAAGCCATTATATTGCTAATTGATATAACACACTAGCTGATAACTTGTGAGTATAGGAGTTACCCTCTCCATGTCAATATACACAGCAACAAATAAGGTTTGATCTGACTATGTGATGTTTTCAATTTACAAAGTTTTAGTGCACAACCTTTTTCTCTTTAAAGTTATTCGTATGCTGTCTGACATGGACGAGCTTGCTAAGTTTTACATGAAATTTTTTTCATACTGGTAACTAGATAAACCAATGTAACTTGTGATAACTTTAGTAATTAAATTATTGTAGCATACAGCTGTGCAGCTACAAGACTGAAGTCTGTCTTTATGAGTGACATCGGGACGCGTTGTTAACCACCCTGCCGATAAGGCGCATCACTGCTAAAACTGGACAACTCATCAACTACACAGACACGCAGTTCGATTAGCGTAAAATAACGTGAGAGTAATGATTTAATAAAATAACTTAATCTATACACTGTTTAATTGTTTCAACTGTCAAAAATGCTAAAAACCAAATTATTTTCAACAAATCAAGCTAATGACTTAGTAACCTGTTAGATTCTCAATTAAGCCATTGACGCTAAGAATCTACATCTAGTAAAAACCTTTTCATAGCCTACAGCCCGCGTTATGTAGTTTTACTGGTTATTTTATATGACTTTGATTTAACTCTGCCTGCAAGTTAAAGATTACTTTTTATATGTATAATGTTGGAGTCAGATCTGTGTTTCCAAAGTTCAGTTGCGGTGTATATTGTAGAATGAAGCTCTTTAATTGACTAGAAATGTAATAGATTTGATGCATTCTAAAATTGTGTGGTCTTTTGTGGACAACCATTTTGAGAGACTCAACATATTTTGCAAAGCACAGGTGCAGTACAATGAGTTTTAAATATAGCATGTCACAGTATTAGTATCAATTTGTTGGTACAGAAAGGGCTGCAGTTGCCAAAAGCTTATGTTCATAAAAATTGGGTATATGAGATAACAGCTTTACTCGCAAATAAAAACGCTTGTAGGTTAACAAATTGCAGATAGGCTAGACATGTTGTTCATATTTACCGTAAGCTATGTGTGGTGCACAGCTTAATCCTACCTCAGGCTAAAGAGTGGATTGATTATATCTCACATTAAGAAATAAATTGTAAGGCTAATATTAGACCACAGTCTGTGGCGTGTCTCATCCAAAAGCAGATTTTTGTTAAGTATATTCGTCATCAAATGAGTCGTTAAAAATCGACCTATAAAGGGTAGGCATAGTTCCAAAAAGGCGGTGCTACCAATAAACAAGATAAGATTACTCCAGTTAGGTCTAACACTTTCAACCTTTAAACCTTTAAGTAAACCTCTGAAAAAAAACAAACCCTTCACATTGAAACAGATTTTGCCAAATCCATCATTTCCTAATTTTTTGTATTAGAGTGATTTCCTATAAATCATCCTTGAATATCAGTGAAGTTGGTAAAAAGCTCATCTGTGGATGTACTAAACTTTGGTCAGCCGTAGCAAGAAAAATCCACAATCGAAGATGTTTGCATGTATTTCCAAGCTCCAATATTTATATGCCTGCTGTGCATACTCCTGCTCCAAGTTTAAACAATAATGGAGAGATAGTTAGTATAAATCTATTATTATTCTACTCATGACTTTATTACTCAAAATCTGTTGTAAGTTTCATGTGTCTCGGAGACTGGAGATACTCATCAGCCATCTGACATGGCTGCTATGAAGTGGTTTATTAGCCAATCAGCTGATATAAGACAATGATTACTACCATTACTGCCATCACTTCCTAATTAGTGTTGAGTTTACATTTTTCCACAAACGAATGTGCCAGGAAATAATTCGCGTTTTATCGTTGATGATTTTAAAATTAACACTATTTTAAACCAGTCGCTGGTTCCCTTTAACTTTCACCCTGATAACCTTACATTTTACAGTTCAAATCGTAACTACAATTACAGAATTTAATCACATCTTGAGAGGCCAATCATTCACTAACCTTTAAGATGAACATATGTAGGCATATTTGTTGAGACAAAAAGCAAAAATCTATGCAATATATTAGCGATTCCGGCCTTCGAAAGACTATCTGTGTATGTCATTGGATAAATTAATTCTTTCTCAAAATATATTTACACCAGAAAATAAATAGTTTTATAAACAACACCAGAGACCATCTACCAAATGAGAAGGGTCGTAAACATTCAACTAGAGATATTAGACTATAACACAATAACCACTAAACAAAAAACCAGCTTACACAATGCCTATAGATACATCTGCATCCATTATAAAATCTTTCCAGCAAAATATAAAAATATGGCTGCCAACTCATCAACAGTCTAGAAAAACAGAAAAGTCAGCAAACAAGAGTGAAACTGGTGGTACTAGGGGAATTATTATGACAGAACTTTGCCTACGCAATCCATCAGCTTACAAGAATGGCAGAACAGGCAACACGGTCTAGATCAACTGGACCTGACACAGGCATGTACAATTTTTTGACTATGTCTCTGGTTAGACAGATAGTTTTTAAAGTAAGGTTGGGCAACTCTCTATTTAACTTTCTTCAGCGATATGAACAAGCCTTGCACCCTTTTGAACAGTTGTACCAGCCTGGAAGGGCACCGTCTCCACCAGCCCGGCTCTTGGCACTTTGATCACATACTATTAAAGCAAATACAAATAATAAACATGACAATAGTATATGACAACAAGTATTTTTGAGACAAAGTGCACAAACCAGTCAGAAATGACAGCTCTGGAAAAAGCCATTTGATGATTTCAGCTGTACCCTAACTTATTATGTCTATAAACGCTCATGAGGCAGCAACTGTTACACCAGAAGAGGCTCAAGAATGTGATGCTAAGTGGGAATGTTCAAGAATAGGACTTCAGCTGTATCCGATTTAAGAGATGTGTCTCCATTTGATGTTTCTTTGACAATGCCAAGAAAAAGCTATAAACCCTCCCAAGCAGAGAAGCATAACAGGAAACGAAATAGATTTATAGCCTCACCTCCATTTTCATAGCGATCATCACTAGCATAGGCTGGCCTTCCTCCACCCTTTCTCCTGGTTGAACGAAAACTTTGTCTACTACACCTGGCATTGGAGCCAGAGCATCAGAGAGTGTGGCTCCAGCCATATCAGAAGTTTGGTATTTAGGCAGGGGGAGAGTCAGATGTACCAACCCATGCTACAATAAACCCATGCTACAATAAAGCCATATGCTACAATAAAGCCATGCTACAATAAAGCCATATGCTACAATAAAGCCATCACCAAATAAGATTGGCATATGAATCAGAAAGGAATTCTATTAGACATAGTGAAAATATGATTACCATATATTGTAAGTGTGATGCTCTTTTTTACCTCCAAAAATTCAACAGCGAAAGTATTAGGGAGCATTATAATCAAGTATGCAAAAACTCCAAATTTGCAACATTAGCTTATGCCTAAAAATAAATCAATAATTGCAATAAGGATAAATCAATACATGTAATAAGGATAAACCAATACATGTATCAAGAATAAATCAATATATGCAATGAGGATAAATCAATAATTGTAATAAGGATAAATCAATATATGCAATAAGGATAAATCAATATATGCAATAAGGATAAATAAATATATACAATAAGGATAAATCAATATATGCAATAATGATAAATCAATATATGCAATAAGAATAAATCAATATATACAATAAGGATAAATCAATATATGCAACAAGGATAAATCAATATATGCAATAAGGATAAATAAATATATACAATAAGGATAAATCAATATATGCAATAATGATAAATCAATATATGCAATAAGGATAAATCAATATATACAATAAGGATAAATCAATATACGCAATAAGAATAAATCAATATATGCAATAAGGATAAATCAATATATGCAATAAGAATAAATAAATATATACAATAAGGATAAATCAATATATGCAATAAGAATAAATCAATATATGCAATAAGGATAAATCTATATATACAACAAGGATAAATCAATATACGCAAGAAGGATAAATCAATATATGCAATAAGGATAAATCAATATACGCAATAAGGATAAACCAATATATATGCAATAAGGATAAATCAATATATGCAATAAGGATCAATCAATATATGCAATAAGAATCAATCAATATATGCAATAAGGATAAATCAACATATGCGATAAGAATAAATGAACATACAGTAGATGCTCGAATAGCCTATACTTCTTATAACGCAAATTCCAGATAACGTAAAGAATTTATGTGAAGTTTTTGCTTCCTACTACGTAAAAAATTCTATATAACGTAAAGTCCCAAGTCGGACGAGCTCTCATATTCATATGAATATTACTCAATTTTGCCGCATTTTTGAGAGAAAAAACGACACCCGTATAAAACTGTATCTATTATATATACACACCTTTCACGAAATTCTAGTTCGTCGTGATAGATCGTCGTATGCGTCGACAAAACAGAGAACAGCTGCTGCGCAAATGTTCATAAATACAAAGGCGATCAATTGGTGTAGATGTTACAGCATCGGTCTACCAATATGAATGTCACGAGTTGGAGCATCGTCGAAAGTGCTCTTTTATCCTAATCTTGACCTCTGGATACAGATAGACGACGAACAGGTAGCACCACTTTTTATAGTAAAATATTTTGTTGTTTGTCTTTATTGTAGATGCATAAAATATTTTTTATTAGTTTTACTTTGAAGAACAGGCTTTGCTGTTTAGAAAAAACAAGCAAATTGTTGTAATTAAACTTCGAAGATGTGCGCTTCTGATCAATTTGCTTTAAAAATAACTACAATCATGGTCTATAAAACCTGTAAGATTGATCAAAAAAGGAGAAAAAGCATTGATGCAAGCTAATAATGCTGCAGTTGCAGTAAAGCCCAAAAATTAAAAGAGTCGAGTCAAAGTGAAGTTTTTCTTCTTTGCATGGCCAAAGGGGTAGGACTGGAAAGATCTTTGAACAGATTAGGCAATTGACATGTATTGTGCTGTTCTTGTACCGTGAATTCCCTATAACGTGAACGTTCCTGGAACGGATTATTTACTTTGTAGGAGCGTTTACTGTATGTATGTGGATAAATGAATATATGCAATCAATTCTATTGTTACATTGGAATATTTTATCAATCAGTATAATACAGGGAGGGAAGTTGCAGAGGTCAAAAAATAGGACTGCCAGATTATAAGGTTCAGTAGCAATTAAGAAGTCAATTTCTGTCATTATCCACAGTCAAGTGCAACAAGTGAACGGAAGGTGTTTTGGATAAGTCGAAGTTTCTTCAACTAATTGACAATAAATCATAACGATGTTAACTTGTAGGCTAACAAAAATACAAATCTATTGTTCAGTTGAAAAATGAAAAATGTGGCTGGAAATGAAAACCGAAAATATTCTTGATGACGGTATCTTTAGCTTTGCACATCAGATTTAGAAAGTAGAAATACATGTATGTGTAATGCATATGATTGCAAAACAGTTTACATGTCTAGGGAGAGGACTCGTCAGTCTAGTATTTTGCAATGATTAAGACAAATTTACAGAGTTTTTATTCTACAAAAAGCATGTAAGATTGAGGATTTTGGTCTTCTTACAGCTAGCTTATCAACCATATGGCAACTTACATGTATGATTCTGAGCCAATAAAAATAATATCTATAACAAAGATACCTTATTTTTAAAATCCAGGTAAGCAAAGTATTTCAAAATCCTAAAAAGGTTGTATTCGAATGGAAACACTTATCAAAGTTTTGGTTCATTTTACTTTCTATTATCATATGGCATCAACAAACTACCATCCAGAGAGACGAAGTTTTGCTAAGGATGTTAGCATTGCCAGCCACTATTCCTTTAACCATACATTTAATCATACAAAAGACCAATAAAATGCTTGGTAGTATTCCTTCATATTTATTTAAAACAACTTAATTGTTTAACCAGTAGGAAGCAACCAATCACTGAATAACACTAGTGTTTATGAGTGTAATAAGAACGCTTGCATTATTGAGTTACACGATGAGCATTCTTGGAGTTATCCTCAACAAGTAATTTTTAATGATGTAAGATCGATGCAGAAAATACTTTATTGATTAGAGGATGACCCGCTAACAGACCCAGTACACTAGGCGCTCCCACAATGTGAATAATTATAATTCGTTCCAGGAGCGTTTACATTATAGAGAATTTACGTTATAAGAACAGTACAATACATGTAAATTGTCTAATCCACTCCAAGATATTTCCAAACACACCCCTTTGACAGATCACAAATGAAAAACTTGATTTAACTCTTTTAATTTGTGAGCTGTACCGTAACTGCAGTATTATTAGTTTGCAACAATAACTGTGATTGCGGGAATTCTATAACAAGTTGATGGGGACTGCCCATTTTTGTTGTTCATTTACAACCATTTGCTTATTTTTTTAAACGACAAAGTCTATTCTGCAAGGTGAAAATGATAACAAATATTTTGTATGACTACAATAGGGCAAACAACAAAATATTTTCACTATAAAAAGCGGTTCCATCTGTTCGTCGTCTATCTAAATCCAGGGGGTCAAGGTAATAAAAATCACTTTCAACTATACCCCAACTCGTGTCATTCATATTGGGAGACCGACGGTGTAACACCAGCACGAATCTATCGCCTTAAAGTATTTATAATCACTTGCGCAGCTATCCTATGCTCTGATTTGTCGACACATTTGATGATCTATTCCGACGAACTAGAATTTTGCGGAAGTTATACACTATATACGCAATAGATATAACGCTATGCGTACATCGTTTTTTCTTCCGCAAGTGTGGAGAGATAAACTAACTTTTCATTCAATTTTGAAAACCCATCTGACGACACTTAACGTTATATGTTTTCTTTTACGTAGTATGAAGCAAAAACTCCACATAAATTTCTTACATTATCAGAAATTTAGATTATAGGAGCGTCTACTGTAAATACATTTTTAGCGTTCTCTGAACACATTTGTTGAATAGCTTACCTAGGCATTACAGTAGCCCATTAAGATCGATTAAGTTATAAAAAATACTGGGCAGCAGTGTTTAGCGATGAATTGAGAGGGCTGCTCTTATCTGCTGTCAACAAACCCAGCGCGTATGGTGTACATAATCGGTACAAACAACTACCACAATTCCCTATACCTTGAGTATGGCATCAGAAGCAGGGTTGCCTCGGTTTAAACTAACGGTTTAAACCGAGTGGTTTAAACCAGCCCGAAAAAAACCGGTTTTTATGGTTTTTTCATTATTTTTTGTGAAAAACATAATATTTTAAGCTCCTATAATGGTTCATGTGCGGTAGAAATGCAATTATATGTAATTATCAGCTGTGGAAGTTTATTTAGGACACCGTAGTAAATTGATGGCAGAGCTCAAGTTAAAACTACATGAAATCATAGCACAACAATGAATTAATGAATTTCATTTTCAATTGCTTTTATCAAGTGATATGATGATCTCTTTACTGATGAAATATAAAAACCATGTGAAATCTAATCCAATCATCGTCTCTAATAATGAATGAATACTTTCTCAAGTCTGGCCAGTGAGAAAGGATTACTTACAATTAGAAATTAAAACAATAAAATCATTTTGGAAAAAAGCTTTAAGTTTGCAAACTAATATTTCATTTATTGGGCACAAACCAAAGTAGTTGGATTGTTAAAATTCAGTTTATCAAGTTTTTTGTGTTTTGAAAAGTTAAAGTTGTGCCTCAAATTTCCAAGATGCCTCGCAAACAGGATCCCGTTTGGCAGTTTTTCACTCGAACTGCAAAAGGCAAAGGTTTCAAGGCAAAATGTAATAGGTTTGCTGTCGTAACGCAAGGTCATGCAGATAGGCTTAGAGCTCACGTAGCAAGATGTCAAGCTGACAACACCAATTTAGACAGTGATGCTAATATTCAGGTGATAGAAGTTGAGTCATCTGCCACTGCTCCAAACACTAGCAATGCATCTGCATTATGCTCTGCTCTACACTACCACATGACTAATCACTTGGATTAAAGTTCCTACTTATACATAGAGCTGTATGTAAAATATTCACTTTATGTCATGAGATTTCTGCTCTGTATTTCATCGATCATGTTTGATTTAAGGCTCATTCTAAAGTTTCCATATGTTTTCTCTCTTTTTTCCCATAACAACTCTCACAGTACCATCTTTAACAGATGATTCCACATATGTATGTTCAATACTCAATCATGCAACTATAGTAAGCGATGTTAATTAAACTTAAAATTGCAAAAACCTTGGTAAAATTATAAAAACCATAAAAACCGGTTTAAACCATAAAAACCGGTTTAAACTAAAAGTGTTTTTTTCCGGTTTTTTCATAAAAACTGTGGTTTTTTCCAACCCTGAATTCAGAAGGCATTATAAAACGTACTACCTTTGATGAAGTGACTTTAACTTCACAATGAAATGTTTGTTAAATTATTTCTACTTTTGCCTTGAATAAATTATTCCTTATTTGAAACACAAAATGCATGGATAAAGTTGAAATACCCTTTCATAAGTATGAATTGCACTCTTTGATATAAACAGATGAAAGAATTGGCTAATGATCGGAGCTACACATTGAAATCCTAATTTTGTGAATAAGGAGCAAACGAGGAGTTGTGTTTTCTCATCATTATTAATTACAAAGCCTTTTCTCATTCCTTCTCAACCTAATTAAAAGCATGCGACCAACTTGTTAATCCCTTGTAAATATGAATTAGGCATGTTATCTATCTCCCGAGGCTATATTCCCTGAACGACTGCTTTACCTTATAACCAGTTAGATATGAGCGCTTGGGGACATTATTGATGGTTCACAACGAAGAACTATAAATATGTTTTTAAATAATTTGCTTGTGAAAAATTTTGTCTCTACATTTTTTCAATGAAAATTTAACCCTTTGAACCCTAATGGTCATTATTCCGGTATTGCGTAGGTGTGTCAAAAACTATAGCAGCCGGAATGCCGACATTCACATGACCCTGTTTCCAACAGCTGCTTTTAAGTAACAGGATAAACCAATCAAATTAATTCTAGCACAAGATGCTAGACCAGAGATTTCACTTCCATTTGTAACAGTTTTCAAATATCTTTATCTACTTCCTATAATAAAAAATGTTATTAGAATGATGTCGCGAAAAGATCGATACGACTCATTCGTTGGTAGGTCATGGATGATTATGATGATGCAAATAAAAAATAATTTTCCAGTTTGATTGAGTCATGAAATGATGAATGTGTGCTCGATGGATATGATACTACTGTAAATAGTTTTACGAGTTTTTTTGAAATCGCACAATTTTTTATAGTTTTAGCCCAAATAATAAGGAAATACTGTTTTTTTCTGTTTGATGACATTTGCTGAGGGTTGTCCGACTTTTTACTAGAGTTTTACTAAATATTATTGTATTATGAGCACATTTAGACATATTTGTTAAAAGTTTAAAAACTTCGGATCGTTGGACAAATCGCCCAGGAATGGCCAGTGTTACTGACACACATTGACAGGAATGGCCAGGGTTACTGACACACATTGACAGGAATGGCCAGTGTTACTGACAGACATTGACAGGAATGGCCAGTGTTACTGACACACATTGACAGGAATGGCCAGGGTTACTGACACACATTGACAATAATGGCCAGGGTTACTGACACACATTGACAGGAATGGCCAGGGTTACTGACACACACATTGACAGGAATGGCCAGGGTTACTGACACACATTGACAGGAATGGCCAGGGTTACTGACACACATTGACAGGAATGGCCAGGGTTACTGACACACATTGATAGGAATGGCCAGTGTTACTGACAGACATTGACAGGAATGGCCAGTGTTACTGACACACATTGACAGGAATGGCCAGGGTTACTGACACACATTGACAGGAATGGCCAGTGTTACTGACAGACATTGACAGGAATGGCCAGTGTTACTGACACACATTGACAGGAATGGCCAGGGTTACTGACACACATTGACAATAATGGCCAGGGTTACTGACACACATTGACAGGAATGGCCAGGGTTACTGACACACACATTGACAGGAATGGCCAGGGTTACTGACACACATTGACAGGAATGGCCAGGGTTACTGACACACATTGACAGGAATGGCCAGGGTTACTGACACACATTGATAGGAATGGCCAGTGTTACTGACAGACATTGACAGGAATGGCCAGGGTTACTGACACACATTGACAGGAATGGCCAGTGTTACTGACACACATTGACAGGAATGGTCAGGGTTACTGACATACATTGACAGGAATGGCCAGGGTTACTGACACACATTGACAGGAATGGCCAGGGTTACTGACACACATTGACAGGAATGGCCAGGATTACTGACACACATTGACAGGAATGGCCAGGGTTACTGACACACATTGACAGGAATGGCCAGGGTTACTGACACACATTGACAAGAATGGCCAGGGTTACTGACACACATTGACAGGAATGGCCAGGGTTACTGATACACATTGACAGGTATGGCCAGTGTTACTGACACACATTGACAGGAATGGCAAAGGCTACTGACACACATTGACAGGAATGGCCAGTGTTACTGACACACATTGACAGGAATGGCCAGGGTTCAAAGAGTTAAACGATAGAATGAGGAATGACAAAAAAACTATAATGATGCTGGAGAGCAAAAAAAGGCAGGAATTGGACCCACTCGCTGCTAAGCATGATCGGCGACTCAGATACTTTAGTCAGTGAAAGTTTAACTGAAAATAAAACCAATTTTAGTCAATAAATGCAGATTCCTACTCTATCCCTTGATCAATAAACAAGAGGTTGTCTTAAAACTGTACTTACCTCTGTAAATAAGTAGACATTATTATCCATAACAACTGCATCACATTTGAGTACCCGTCCATTGGACTCCACCACGGCAGTGCTCCTTCCGGTCTTCTCACACTCGATCATCTTTCCTTCAATTCTTGACAGCACATCACCCTCTGATATGCTCAATGAACCATCTCCATGGGAGACAACTCGTAATTTCCTGTCTAAAAAGGTGAGATGAAATGTCTTAAAGATACACAAACACTAAACAAAATGACAAAGTCGAAGTAGCCTAAACGAAACAGAGCAATAAATGTAGAATCAGAAAAAAAACATATTTGCCGGCTATTTAAAAATATTTGTTATCTCTAACTCGAGCTGTAAAAGTCATATGTCTTATTCGAAATTACACGAGGTTTCGGTTTCCAAAAATTAAACCAATGTTATTCCATTTACAAATTCACACTGTATTATATATTAAATATTGGTTTTGAGTTATTTTTACATTAAAACATTTTTTAAACTATCCAAAAAGACATAAAATTAGCAAAATAAAATGAGCATTTTACAACCTCACCTAAAATCTACACCATCATTATCATACTCAAGACAACCAATCAATCACTAAAAGGCTACAAGTATAAACAATCCAACCATAACACAACAATCAGATCAAAGACATGCGTTCATTTTCTGTTCAGTTAGTTTATTGATACCAGTGGGTCTGATGAAAATTGTCATTTCTTTATCATTATCAAGAACATCACAGTTCACTATTCTGTAGCATGCAATAGGTTTCAATCATTCTTGCCTAAGCCTCCAGTCTAGTTCAAATAGGAAGCCTTAATATTCGGGGAAGTAAATTTTAGGCGACTAAGATGCCAACTGACCCAGCTGAGGGAGCATGTAACAAAATCGGAAAGATAGCACTGTCTATGGTACACAAACACTGCTTTGACTGACACAGATGAAGGTCTCTCGTGGCTAAGCTTTTAAATACGGTTGAACAGTAAAGAAAATACCTGATAATTCCAGTGAGAGATGTGGGATAAGGAGAGAACAGAGCAGGCAGAATGAAAGGGGCGGGATGCAGGGAATAGAAAAGGGGAACAAGGAGGAATGAATAGATGCAAGAACAGTGGTGAAGGAATCAGGTGGACTAAGTGGCGGGAAGGGCAGCATGTCGAAGGGCGGACGAGACAGTATACACAATATAATTTATAGTAGCTATTTAAACCCTAAAAAGGTTGCAACCGGAAATCGTCACGACTTTTCAAACTCCAACAAGGATTATTTTTGTTTTATAAATCCGCATCAATGAAATCATTTATACTGGTTGATGCCATTTTAAGTTTAATAAACCATTGTCAAGACAGCCTATTTATAACAATTGATCATAAGGAACCAGTTCTAATATTTATGTTATCAATAGGACTTCAGCACTTCCATCATCATATTTCTCAAAAACGTGGTGTGTTTGAGGTCTTATACAAATACTAAAATAATTTCAAAAACACACAAACAGGTTTCTAACTTTATACTTTAGTTACTAAATTCTAGAATTTGAATGCATAATTAAAAACTCGCTTGTAATGCCCACCTTATAATGGCATCTGAAAACTTCGGTGGAAAGAAATTTGAAGGCATGAGAAATGCTCAATGTGACTAATATTACTTTGAGAAAAAGTAAATTTCTAACGGTTAGGCTTTTCCTGTGAAAAGGTGCATATTCATCTTATTCACAGAAAAAAATAACAACCCAGTTTGGGTGATATAGCAATCTCTTGTAAACAACAGTTTGTATGTTTTAAATTTTCGGAGGTGCATGATTTCTTCTATAGAGTTCCCTGCCTAGTCAGGTTTTGTGAACATATTTACAAATCACAACTTGCAGGACTCATCAAATCTGGCAAAGAAAACATGTTAGCTTAAAACATCACCTTATGGTCTCAAAGAGTCCTTTAAATGCTGGCAGGAAACATTCGATTGATATTTCAAATTATTCAGTTTTACCTAGTCAACTGCTGATAGCTGAGTATATATCGGATAGACAAACATGCAGATAATAATTACACGCGTGAGCATTGATGATCTGAACACTGAGACAGAATCTGAGCTGTGGCTGAAGGAAGTTAAGCACGTGCTCTCTCGATGTTTCACAAAAACTCGTCTATGTGAAATACACCATTGGCTTGGTGTAGTTACTGAAAGAGGACACAACTCCCTACAACTAAACCAAAAATGATTCACCCAGCAGCTATACCAGAAATTCAATACGGAACAAGTGCGTGTTATGTTAAGCTAATTTGTGATGATCTTGGCTTATATATCAATCGATCGTCGATAGTTTATGCTGCCTGATTGATTGGATAGACACGACTGAAGCAGTGGAACTGTTAGCTATGTTCAATGTGTGTATCACAAGAACGCATGACTGATTGTTGATCTGGTTGTTGATCTGCTGTTGACAAAGCAAGATAAACCGATGATGGCATACACAGATGCAGGCTATGCTATCGATGCGGACAGACATCCCAAGTCTAGAGAGTTTTTTTTTAATGCTGGCAGAATCGACAAGCTAGTGCAGCAAGATTTAAACCTTCATCGCATTCTGCCCAACAGACTCTGCGTATACGTCTGTTCGATGGGATTAGTGAACGCATAGGGCTATGACAGCTGATAAAAGATGTTGGACGTAAGAACTCAACCCGTTCTACTATATTAGGACTTCACCGATTAGAGCTGTTGGTCGACGAAGGTATAAGGGTCAATTGTTAAAACGACGAAAGTGTATTTGAGGTCAAAAAATCTGAGTTCAGATTTTTTTATAATGAAAAAACATGATACATTTGTACGTACTGCGTTGCAATTTTTAACAAAAATGATCACAAATTATAAATAAACGACAGCTTTCGTTCTACGGTATCACTTTACACATCTTTCATCGCTTTCCGATTATCAATAGAACGACTTTCCAATAACATATTGTTTTCATATATTCTGAATATGTCCATTTCTCATTGTATTGTGTGCATTTCTGTTTCATTCATACAAAGAGGGTGCGATATTGTCTTTATCAGTCATAGAAGTTTTGGCTATAAAAAACTAACGGGGAATCGCTGTACTATACGCATCAACAACCAATCACTGAATTTATATGTATCAACAATCAATCGCTGTTTTATACGCATCAACGATCAATTGCTGTACTATATGCATAAATGATCAATCGCTGTACAACATGCATCAACGATCAATCACTGTACAACATGCATCAACGATCAATCGCTGTACTATACGCACCAACGATCAATCACTGTACTATACGTATCAACGATTAATCGCTGCACTATACGTATCAGTGATCAATCGCTGTACTATACGCATCAATGAGCAATCGCTGTACTACACACATCAACGATCAATCGCTGTACTATATGCATCAATGATCAATCGCTGTACTATACGCATCAATGATCAACCGCTGCACTATATGCACCAACACTCAATCCGCCACAGCAACAGCTCATAGCAATAAAACCAGTAAACTGACTAAATTCACATCCGTAAAATATCATATTGTTTGTGAAGCCATAGAGAATGAAGATGTTCATACTGAGTTCTGTCCATCCACTGACAATATCACGGATTTAGTAATGAAACCAATACCTAATGACATATTCACTATGTACTGACATGAGCTATGCGTAGGTTACGATTACAGTCTGACCGACACAACCTACAGTAGGTTTAGAGACAACATAGTTTTTCTGTTCCTAGTTCATGACCACTTTACAGTTTTAAACTTTAAATCATAAACTGAGTGGGAGTATTGTAACTAACTATGTGTAAGTTTTAACCCTTTGACAGGAGTAGCGACATTGGTTTCACCGCTCACTCTCCCATAAGCACAGCTTCATTTATATCACTTGCATGAGCATTTTGTTAAATCAGTTTTTCATATACAGTAAATAAGCCATTCCAGGAACGTTTACAGGTTTCAGGGAATTCACACTATACGAATCATAAAATACATGCAAATTGCCTTATCCATTCCAAGATATTTCTAAATGTACCCCGTTGGCCATACATAAAAGAAAAACTACACTTAACTTTTCAATGGGCGTGCATCGACAAGTTTTCTCCGTTTCCTGATTATATCTACTGGTTTTATAGACCATGATTGCCGTAATTTTACAAGAAGTTGATGGGGAGTGCATATCCATAGTTTATCAAACCAATCAACATCCACGTACAATGATTTGTTTAGTTTTTCTAGACAGCAACATCTATTCGACAAAGTAAAACTAATAACAAGTATTTTATGTTTTTTACTGCAAAATGAAAAGTGTCTAGCTGTTTGTCGTCTATCTCGATCCAAAGATCAAGATTAGGATGAAATAGCTATTGATGATACACTAACTCGTGACATTCAGATCGCTAGAAAGGCTGTAACGCCTGCACCAATCGGTTGCCTCTGAGTATTTATGAACAATTACGCAGCTACATATACTCACTTTTTGTGGGCACATCTGACTATCTATCACAAAGAACTAGAATATCATGGGAGTTGTGTATATAATAAACATAATGCTATACATTTTCATTTTCTCTCAAAAGTGCGGCGATATATGTTACCATTCAAATCGCATTTGAAAACTTGCCAGGACCTGACACTTTGCTATCTGGAATTGAATTTATAGGAGGTATACATTATAGGAGCATCTATTGAACATCGAAGCTTCAGACCGAGTCAAACGAAAAACTCTTTGGATAAAATATATTAAACTTACAGAATTTTTACTTACCTCAATCGTGTTACTTTTAAATTTTTCAAAATAGAAACAAACAATTTATCGCATGGCGATATTCATTTTGTCTGTGTCAGAGTTTTGGGAGATTAGTTTTTCATACACGCCGAAGCATCAGATCGAATCAAACACGGGACTATTTTGTCAGCACATATTAGACTGATGAAACTCTTGATTAACTCAATCATTTTATTTTCAAAATTTTGAAGAAAAAACGAAAAACTTTGAAGCTGGACATGCAATAAAAATGGCTTCCAAGCGCTAGTACTTCATACGCCGCGGCTGCAAAGACTTCTAATCTTTCATCAAAATGTTTTAGGGCTTCAGATCAGGATGTGAACCAGCCTATGGACAAACTGTCTTAGTTTAAGACAGTGGATCGGATTTAGGCTCAAATGATTTCAATTCAGACTGTACTTATGATTATTCTAACAAGCGATATTTATGACAAGCTAGTCACTATTATCAAGGCAACCACAACAATTAGTAAGCAATAATTATGCTGTTAACACCTCATTGCAGCGACTCAAAATTAATAATAATAATTTAAATACTGATATGCGTCTAGTCATTAATAATCTTAGAAGTGAACCTTAGTAAGATGCAGAGATTGATGACGCGCTAGGGCTGAGTAGCCTCATGTTGGAAAATAATATATACATATATATATATATATATACATATATTTGAAATTGTGGTGAAACCAATTGCATCCCTGAAAAGTTCATATATATTTAAATCCAATCACGTCATTATTAGTATGATTTTGCAGAGAATTTTCTACTGATCATTTATACTGTATATATATATATATATATATATATATATATGTATCTATGTACCTGTGTCTGTTCATCTGACCAGTTATAGCGATAGTTTCAGAAATGCAAAGTGTGCTTCGAACTGGATTTGAACTTTGCACCTCTAGTTCTGGAAGAATTAGCTTGCCGATTAAATCACACGAACTACTTGCAGTACAACGGATTATTAGTGGTCATAGTCATTACATCAGTTAAAATCCTCGTGCTAAAGGAAATTTTTTATTGGTTATTACTAGCATGATTGATCATTAACGATTAGAAAATTGGCTTCAAACACAGCTATTGTGATAGTAAAGACTTAGCCTACTGGTTTGCTAGCTTACCAGGTAAGTTACTCAAATTCAGTGAGTAATTATTTTATAGCCCATGCAACACCGGGCATGCAGCTAGTAGTTTATAAAGATTGAATATACAGTTTTTGAGTTATGAATAGATTAGTGAACGTAAAACATGACGACCATTTCTTTGAATCTAATTTGCCTCAGGAGGAAAAACTCTGAAAACAAACTTGCAAAAGGGTTAATTTTTCGGAGCTGCACCCTTCACTTTTCAGATTTGCTTACTCATGTTTATTCGTATGTACCCCTATATGTAGTCAACGATGCATTTCTCCTCCCTTTTTTCATATTTGTAGACCAAGCTTGTATGTACTAAATAAGCCTAAGAAACTAGAGAGTTTGTAAAGACTGTTTTTCACAGAAAAACAGCCTTTACAAACTGCTCTAAGACTTTGGACAATATTAAGCTGGACCTGAAGGTTAAAAGAGATTCAGCTTTGAAAACATACAAAATATTTTCAATGCCTGAGCCTAGCCTAAACCCACCTTATAATTACTAACAATTTTGTTATCTTCATATCAGTTATTTGGAGTGTTTCCATAGACTGTGCCTAAACTAGTGCTAGAATGAATAGAGAACTACTGCTTGAGAATAGCAAACAGGAGTGTAATGGGCAGACAATTGCTAACTGACAATAGACACTGCAAAGCACCTGTAGAATTGTGTTGAAGGGTGATAATCTCTTCCTTGTTGTGGTTGAACCTGGCACTGGCTAGTGAACTAAATGCTCCTGTGTTATTGGGTGAGCCGATCCTTCTGTTTGATAAGAGACAGGTGACAGCCAAAAGCAGTTCCTCATGCGTAACGTCCCTATAGTATGACAGGAATAATGCAACGTTATGATAAACAACGCAGAGGGAAAGGGGGAAGCCTTTGTAGCAAATATATAGCACGATGATAGAAGAATTACAGAAAAAGTGATAAGAAGGAAGAAATGTGACTATGAAGACAGCTGTCAGGTAAAAAACCGACAAAAAGAACAGTTCAAAAATGAAATCCCAACAAGTATGACACAGCAATAAAATAAACACGCCTAGACACAGAGAGCAGTCCAGTGTTATTCCAACAAAATAATAATAATAATAATAATAAAATACAGTATCTCAAGAGTCCTCACGATTTGACCAAAATAGTCAACGAATAAAGGTAAGACCGATGTACCTAGTTTCTACCTAACAAAGCCAAAGACAGTGGATAAAAAACTGTTTTGAATTTTCGATGGAAATTTAAAAACTAGTCTAACAGGCTGGCAATAGAAGTGAAAACAATGTATTGCTATTATTATTATTATTATAGTTATTTGCAGATGCAGATGTCTGACGTTTGCTAAGACCAAAGAAGAAACAACCATCTTGTGCTTTCTATTAAAATGAACTATAACTAGGCTGAGGTACAAGGTTGCAGCATAGACTCATTCAGAGTAACACCGCAATAGCTTAATATTCCCATTGGTTAGGTTAATTATTACATTGGTACAATTTTAACAGTGATGAGGCTAAGATCAACAATATTTCTTCAACTTAAAGGAGTTGCCTTCTCACAAGAACAAAAAATAATCAGCAATATGAGTATTTCCTGAATGTAGAACGTCAAGACTTCAGCCAAGACAGCTGGAGCTACAAAGCATCGGGTATCAACTAATAATATCTTTGATACTATAACCATATGAAATGCCTCGCCAAATAATTGATCCGAGTCAACCCAGTCTCGGCTAACAGATTTGCCAATCAATCACTATAAAAATACTGTTAAAATGTAAACACGTAATACAACAGAACAGACAAAATAAAGCAGTAGCATTTAACAACTACAGTATGTTTGACTGCGATTATCTTTCAATTGATGAGAAACCATCGTTCTTAACACCGTCGTTAATCTTGATGATAAACGATAAGAAATCCATGACTTGTTTATATAAACCTTGATTAGGGCGTTCTTAACATTTGTTGGCAACAGTTTGGCACTTGGAGCACAAATACCCGCAAACTATTAAACAGAAAACTTAGAGTTATCCTATCTTTTGTTCTTACCAAATTAGAAAAAAAGTAGATCGCGTATTAGATGATATTCTACTGAAGTTTCTCAAGTACAAAATATCACTTGTGCTCATAAATATTCTATTAATCATCTGGTGTGAGCACTTGAAGATTAGCTTGTTTGCTACAAAACAAAAGTACCTTCTGCAATAAACATACACAACATGAATACACCAAACAGACCAAATCACCGCAGTACTATTAGGGTTAACAATGTATTGCACAGAGCTACAGAAGTAACGTTTAACTTTTTGTATACAATAAAGTTTTACAATGGTTTCAGGCCAAACTGGCACAGCCTGATTTAAACTACCAGAGCAGAAGTGACTTCATGCACGGCTGCTATGTTGCAGTGTGAATGAATGCTAAGTGAGCTAATTACAGGGTCAACTTGTAACAAGAAGAAGACCTTGGTGTCAGTCAGCGGGCTAGAATAACTACTGTATTGTATGCTTCAAACCAGACTTCTAAGGAAATAGACTAGCCAGCATCGACATTATTTATATCTGTTTGGCAGCAATTAATTAGACTAAAGCACTGACCTCTTCGGAAAGAGTGAGTCATTGTGTTGAGGAATGAATGATGTGTGCACATTCACTAGCTGAAACTCTGGGTGTTTGGCAAGACTCAGCATAAAATTGATGTTGGTATTCAGGCCTATAATCTAGAAATACAATGTCACTGTCTTACATAACAGAGCTGTATGGATACTGTCTAACATAACAGAGCAGTACGGATACTGTCTTACATAACAGCTGTATGGATACTGTATAACATAACAGAGATGTATGGATACTGTATAACATAACAGAGCAGTATGGATACTGTATAACATACTAGAGCTGTATGGATACTGTACAACATACCAGAGCTGTAGGGATACTGTCTAACATAACAGAGCTGTATGGAAACTGTATAACATAACAGAGCTGTATGGATACTGTATAACATAACAAAGCTGTATGGATACTGTCTTACATAACAGAGCTGTATGGATACTGTATAACATAACAGAGCTGTATGGATACTGTATAACATAACAGAGCTGTATGGATACTGTATAACATAACAGAGCTGTAGGGATACTGTCTAACAACAGAGCTGTATGGATACTGTATAACATACCATAGCTGTATGGATACAGTATAACATACTAGAGCTGTATATATACTGTATAACATAACAGAGCTGTATGGATACTGTATAACATAACAGAGCTGTATGGATACTGTCTTACATAACAGAACTGTATGGATACTGTATAACATACTAGAGCTGTATGGATACTGTATAACATAACAGAGCTGTATGGGTACTGCATGACATACCAGAGCTGTATGGATACTGTATAATATACCAGAGCTGTATGGATACTGTATAACATAACAGAGCTGTATGGATACAGTAACAATAGAAAACCAATGCACAATTTTGTTTACATTTCAAAACTTCATAGCTAACACTATCAAGAAGAATATTCAAACTTATAATTAAATATCGTAATCTCATAAGAATCGTTAGAAAAAAATATCATCGTCATTTCCTTTACTGAAATGAAACGATTTCAGTACTTCCACGCTAATTACAGAAACTTTCGACAATGCTATAGACTGGTGAAATGTGCACGTTTTTTTTTTAAATGCGCACGACTTAATCGTTCTATGCCCTGTCGCTCGGCGTTTCAATTTCCGGTCTTAACTTTTATTAAACTAAGCTTTTCAAGCGTTTTGTGACGATTTTCGTCATAATAAATCTGTTTATTTGTGTATAATCCGATCAAATGGGTAAGTTTTAAGAGAATTTCGATAATTTACAAAGACTTGGTAACATATTTAAATAGGCCTATATGTGTTTTGTATCGTTATTATACTTTAACTAATCTACAAAACGATGGTTAAATTTGTTGATGAAATTTTTATACAAGGGCTCATCTCATTGTTGATGAATAATTTTCGTAAGTTGTGTGCACATGCATTTATCATAAAAACTCCCAAACTTCGCATCCGCTCATTTGGTCGAGGGACAATGAATTCAAGGAAACTGCTGGCAGTCCTAACTGCTTGCAATAGTATGGTTTGAGTAAATCACTCACAAATAATAAAAGTTCAAACAAAGTAAAGTCAGAAGATTAAGCTGTAGACAAGATCTAATAGCTTTTACACGGGATGCCGAGATAGCTTACTCAGTGTTAAAAGACACTGAAAAAACATAAAATTAGCAAGAAACTTTATCAACTTGTGCAAATCAACCAATAATCTTTATATCACACTTGAAAAAACTTTAGAAACACATTTTCTTATTTTAAATGATTTTCATTTATCAATTAAGAGCTGCATAAGCATAGTAAAAAGGCTTCTTTTTGTAAAAATGATAAAGCAAATTGCCAACAGATATCACATTTGTATCAAAGTTTGCTATGTATTAATAAAACATGTCCCTGCTGGTTAGTTTTATTTGAATCAAATTTTAGTAAACCGAATTGCATTGAGCAGAGTTACTATTATTCATCATGAAATTAGAGGATTTAGGGTGGTTTGTTTTCAAATTATAATAAAACAACAATCAAGCAATTTGTATCAACAAAGCAACAAAAACTCGGAATAAACAACTGACTACTAAACTCAGTTTATTGGCAGTTTTACATGTTTCTACGATGGAGCAACCAGAGTTGTTTATTTGGTTTAAAAAATAAATTGATCTGTTTCAATTCTTTTCAACAAATTAAGTACTCAAATCTCGATTCCTTTTCATTATAATTGTGTAAGAATCGAATCAATTCAGAAATTACTGCAAAAGGATTAAATTTCAATTTTCTAGCTATTCACACTACAATGAGTTACAAAGATAGATACAAAGATTTTATGGTATTTTGGTTGAAATTAGGCCATACATACTTTTTAGGCATACACTCATTGTTTTAGTTGTGAAAGCAGCGTTTCTGTTATATAACTTCATTTCTGCAACTTGAACAAAACACAGACACAAACTATCTAATAATGAAACACAATACAATGCTACTAAACATTTTACCTTTGAACTAAATGTTAGTTTCGTTGGGTTCAGTTGAGCTTTCTCAGGTAATTGAAATATTACAGAGGCTTTTTAGAACACCTGTTAAAGTTTGCAAGGTAGCCATATACAAAATTTAAATGTGTAGGTTTACTTCCGGAGTTAAAGATTCTGATTGGTTAATTTTAGTAACTTGTTAAAAGTTTTAATAGCATTTTCATAGGCCTCATTATATCTCTAATTCACACATAATTAGTTTATGATCTGATTCAAGGAAATCTTTTCAGTATATCTCCTAATCACCAACAATTATTTTAAAATTCTATTCAAGATAATACTCTGATAAATATAGTTTATTGCTTCAAATATGCAGGAAGACTGACAACAAAATGAAGATAAAACTGAAGAAAAATGAAGATTAAAGACAAGAAAAACATAAAAAATTAAATTCTGCCCCCCGTCTATATCATCAGCAAGCAGTTGTTTCTATTTGCAATTATTAAGTCTATTAAAACTAAAAAAAGATTTCTATCAAGTAAAATATTTTTTGGCTAAGTTTAAACCCTGTTTTGGTGGATTAACAAAGTGTTTATAAAAATGCTGCCAGAGTTGCTGTGACAGCATTGTGAAAAGTTGCAATTGTTTCAACTAATATTTTAACTTGTTAAATTTCATTTAGGAAAATTTCTCAGAACTTGTTCTACTCGTGTAATCGACGTCTGAATAATATCCTACCACTTTTCTGATTTAGAAGTAACACACCAGCAAGAAAAAACATTTTAATACTAATAAAAGATTAGTTAACTTTCAAAATATTTTCTTATTGTAGGTTTATTTGGTAACATAGCTATATTTATAACTTTGGCTATAGTGCAGCCCATTTTTTTCAATATTCACTTACTGAAATACATGTAAGTATGGCTCATGAAAACTTACATCAATCCTTACATTAGTGTCCATTGTTAAAAAGTTTTTGAAATAATAATTTCAAATCTCATTGTTGAATTTATTAAAAGAGCGTCTCACTGAAAAAACATTATATAGTTGTTGTATGATCAATGACTACAGTATGGTAACTGATGGCTAGCACATATAATTAAATTGTTTGAAAGGCATCTGCTTTGCGCAAGCTTTTGTCAAATAACTTACTTGTTTAGTTAAGTAGGTAGATTGTATCTACTTGTTTTTCAGTAGTGATTTCTACTCATTTACTCATCAGTGATTGAGTATTTCTATAAATAATCTTTATAAACATGTTGCAGTTACAACATTTAAATGAAATTGTCAGAAAACTCCTAAAGATTTTGTTATTTTCATCTATTGTTTTATTTATTTCAATAAAGATTTATGTACTCTTAAAAAACTGAGAGCTCTCAAAAACTATTTTATTCTAAAAGATAAACTCAGGTGCAATTGTTTTTTATGGTTTCCTATGGTAATTCTGGTTAATTTTCAGTCTTAGTTGTATATTGTGAGCAAAAAAGAGAGTAGAATTCTGACAGCTATACAACCTTACTACAGTCAACACCCACTTTTTTAATTTTTTAAAACACAGTTTGGAGACTCCTAACTTGATTAGATACCTTTTAGAATTTTTATAAACATTAGATAAATTATAATGTAAAATGTTACCATAGATAATCACTAAACTTCTGTTTGTTGGTACAAAATTCAATTAAAATAGTCTAATTCTTAGAAATTATGCTATATTTTTTAATACTTATCATGTGAACCTATATATTATTATATTGCAGAAATCATTCATTGTTTAAAGAATAAACTTGCAATCACGTTGTCAGTGGTGGTTTTTGTCTAATTTACTGACTGACTATCATATTGTGAGCACAAGAAGAGGGTGACAACTTGACAACTATACATAAAAGCATCCACACAACACAGTTTTGTCTAAGCTAATTAAACATAGTTTGGAGAATCTTAACTCAATTGGGCAAACTTTAAACCATAAAAACTTTGAACCACAAAAAATTTTGAATCGTAAAAAATTTTATTAGGTAATAGCTGTTAACAAGCTATTTACTGTTATATAATATATTAAGCAGTCTAAATGATCTAGAGTTCATCTTGATAAAGTATCCTTAGCAGATAACAACAAGATAGCCAACACAATCATTAGCGTTCTTGAAATTATTCTGTAACTATGTAATGTTTGTTTGCGCAATTCTACAACTCATCTCGTTTACTTCCTCATATTTTTAGCCTGGTAAATTTCCATTCACAAAAGCCTGGAGTGTCACAAGACAAATCCTGTTTATTAGATATTGCCTCAAAGGATAAAAAGATGATAACATATTATATATTATTATACATACTTATCACCTAGCATGTGACTGCTTTGATCTGTTTAGAAAAAAGCAAAACTTAACGAAACGTTCAAACTATTTTAAACATCTTGGCTCTTTATTATGTTCAGGATTCTGTGAATATATTGAAAGTAAGCCAATTTCTACAACCTGCAGTGGGTGGACAGAAGTTTTAGTTTATTTAGTATTATCTATATTTGAATTAACTTTGAAGCAAAATATTGTCCCACTTTATATGCAATATTAATGTTAAATATGTGTTTCAATAGCTCAGATAAAACATGTGCTGGAAACCATAGCTATTCAGTAGAAGTAGTAGATAGTGTCAATTACCATTGTCAGAGTTGCGATGTATTTGAAAAATTATGTATAAATACATTCCATGTAGGTAAGGATTAAATGTGTATGCATACATTTTAAAATAGCATCAGTTTTCAAGCTAATGATATCAGGATACCCTAGTTACGCAGTTTGCAGTATGATATACGCTTCTAAATTGTAACTAAAACGCATAATGAGCAAGAAATCAGCACCTTTTCCTGTGGTCGGCTGTCGATTTCTATGACACATGGTATACAGTATAAACTTATATATGCACAAAATATGACACTCGGAATTTGAATATTTTTAGGGAGGGTGTGCAAATAAACAGCGATGTCATTGTGCTGGTATCTGGGTAGGATATATGGATGGCGACAAACGAATAGATGTTTTTGTCAGTTGATTTGTTTTTTTCATTTAATTGCCTTGTATACAACAAACCCAGAACAACCATGCGTTTAAACAAAATAAGAATGTGCAGAAACTATTGACAAAATATACATAGTTATTAGTAGAAAACAGGCAAATTCATTTACTGAATTCAACATATGGCAAGTTATTAAAACTTACAATAGTTAGGATATATCCTCCAAATGCTAATAAGACTGTAAAGCGCCCCGGTTAAAATAGATAATATATAATGAACCCAGCTTCTGTTGGTTATAGATCAATCGGCCAGTAACGATTGCATCTTAGATTAAAACAGTCAAGTCCATCTTAACACATGTGTATAAAGACATTGATAAAAGTGCAAAATTACATGATGAGCCATCAAACACCTGTAGTTAAAGTAGACAAATAACTTACTGTAAAATTAGATGTTCCTAATGATGTCTGTAGATAAGAGGTTAAAAACTCGCACACTTTAAAATAGTCCTAGAAGATCGCCTAGCAAACCAACTAATGACCGGTGTTAAAAGCCAAAGTGTCAATAATGATGGGCAATTGCACTGTTGGTAGCATATCTGGAACAGCTATCAACAACTAAAATACAAGCTATCAGGCTAGCAGGCTTTTATTGTTGAGTCGAATGATTAGAATAAAAACTTGCAGAACAATTTTGTTGTTTCTCAGGAACCATGTGATTGTGTGGAATTCACACAAAGATGTTTCTGCCTTTTTGTCTCTCCGAAAAATTTTCAGATAATCAAATATTTTAATTGCATGCTGCATGATTCACAGCTCATAACTTTTAGCTAAGCTAATGCAGGTAAAATTCTTGTGGGCTGGCATTATCATGGTAAAAAATATGGATACTTTTGTTAATAAAAACTAAAACAAATGAAATGAACAGATATACTTTAGTCAGTAAATATCAATGCTTGCATTAATTTACTACCTAAAACTGGATTGATCCTAAGCGGTCAAAAAGTGGCATCACTCGCAGTAAGATGTTACACTAGCTGAGTGCAAGTAAGATTTCTAAGAACCTTGTCTCATTAAGTATCTGTCGCTAGGTAACAAGTAAACTGCCCTTAACTACAATAAAAGTTTATGAAGAAATATAGTATATAAATGCTATTTCGATTGTCCCTTTATAACATCTGTGAGTTATGGTTAAGTATTGGTTATGTTATTTAATAGAAACTATCATTAATTCATTTTTTGATTGGGTGAAAAATTTGCATATCGCTTAAAATAAATGTTGCTACTCTAACATGATAAAATACAAATTTCATAATCAGTTGGGCTGTTAAAATTTAATTTTAATTATGCAGAAAACAATTCTATTGTTTTAGGTAGAGCGAGCGGCCTTTTTATTTAAAGAAGCTTTGATGAAGAAAATCTGATCAATTAAGTTTAAACATAAAATGCTAAAAGAAAAATACTAAACTAACTCCGCAATACAATTGTCAGCGATTAATTGCTCAGCGTCTTTTTTTCATAACAAAGGAAAAGTGCAAAGAATATAAAATGATGTTTTGCTTTATACGGATCATTGTAATAATTTTTTCCCAGAAAATAAGCTTTTTTAAATCACATTTGACAAAGTGTCTTAAGTAAACCCCGCATCATTGAAATTTAGATGGAACTTTTGTTCTCTTAGACCGTGCTGTTACTACAAATGTCTAGCTGGTACAGAAATTTCATTTAATAATGACCAGTTGTCTGAAGTATATTAAGTATTTTACTGATGAACCTCAGTTGGTTCATGTTATACTCTGTATTAAGATAAGGTTCAAGTGTAGTCATATCAGTCTATGTAAACATTCTTAACACTGATATGATTCTTAGTAATGTAGCTCAGAGTTCCCTTAGAACAGGGCTAGGCAACCCGCGGCTCTTTCATCCTTTTACAGCGGCTTCCTCTGACTTTGGATTTTTTTTCGTTTTTTTTTCAATTTTTACCATATGCCAAGTAATTCATACAAATATAAAAGTTTTATCACTAGAGTTTGTAATATAATTTAAAAATTGTAATTATGTTAATAAATCAAACATTGCCGCTTGTTATGCATGATTATTTATGGGTTGATATAACCACCAAAATTACAAAAGCCGGCATGACAATTTTTGATTTTTGTTACTACAGGTAGACAAACTGTGACAAATACTAAAAAAATAAAATTGACAGACGAAAATAGAACATATAATCATATGTGGGCTGATTCGTTTGCTTTCACCGCTGATGAGGCTCGTTCACCAGTTTGTTTAATATGTAATGAGGATTTTGCAAACAACAAAAAGTCAAAATTGTTAGACACTTTCGGAATAAACACACAGTCTTTGCTCAAAAATGTCCAGAGAGAGATGAAAAAAAGGTTGTTTTGGAGCTGATGCATAAGGCTAATTAGAGCAAAAATCATATGAAAAAGTGGGTGAAATCGGCAAATTCAACTGTTTAGGCTAGTGTTGTGGCCACTCAAGAAATAGTCAGGCATGAAAAGCCGTTCACGGACTGAGAATGTATTAAAGAATCATTTGTTAAGATTCTTGAGCATCTGTTCATTGACTTTAAAAATAAGACGGTCTTGTCTTTTATTAATCAGGTTAACAGCTTACTCAGCTTACGCACCAAATGACAGCACACAGATGACACTTAGAATATTTGCTGCAGTTAAAATTTAATTTCGGCATTCTGTTAAAAGAAAGAATGACATATACCTGAAATTGAAATTTTTTTAAGTAACCGTAAAAACAATGTAATATTCGCACGTTATGTTCAAGTTATTATTAGCTATTTTATTGTTGTTTGCAAAATTGTAATTTTGTTTTCTCAGCAGTTAAATTATTATACATGTACATGTCACACATTTTCAATTCATGGTGTAAACATGGTATACAGGCACTTAAAGCTTAACAAAGCTGTTACATGTAGTATTTACTTTTTTTTAATATAAAATATCAAAAGGGTTTGTGTCTCTTACTACCTGTCGCTCCTTCTTGCAGAAAACGAGTCCAAATGGCTACAGGTTGCAGACCCCTGATTTACAACATAAACTATGTTTAACTATATTACAACTGCTGACCAATTAAAGAGATAACTGCTGACCAATTAAAGAGATACAGATTATTATTTATAGATTTACAGCAATAGTCAGCATCTCTGTAATATTATTTAATAGTTCTGCTCAATAACAACTTAGACTTGGTTAATAAGTTTGTATTTCAATGGTATTCAGGATAATCCTGAAGGGCTCATGTATCTATATATACACTATATGTATTTGTCATGTCAGATTTACCAACATATAATCTCTTAAAATTACTACATGTATATAGTTGTTGTATCATCAGCATCTAGTGTACACCGAATGACGGCTAGCTGAAATAATTAAAATGCTAAATAGCTGTTTGCTTCACTTTAACTTTTGCCAAAAAGACTTCTTGTACTTGAATAGATAGAACCTACTAACTAAACAGTTTTACTACTAGTGTATGTCTCCACTCATTTACTCATCAGTGACTCAGTATTTCAACAAATAATCTTTAAACATCTTCATGTAGCTTCAAAATTAAAGTAAGATTGCCTTTAAATTCCTAGTATTTATGTTTTACTTTTTAGTTTCATATGCAATCATTTCTATGGAAATTTACATATTTTTAAAGTGCTGATTCTTTTCAAAACTATTTTATTTTAGAATGTAAAATTTGGATCAGTCATTAACAAGTTGATATTTTTGGCTAAATTTCAGGCTTAGTTTCATATTGGGAGCAAAAGAGAAGTTTACAAATCTGACAACTAAACAACCACACCGTAGTCACTACCGGTTTCTTCTAGTTCAATATGACACAGTTTGGAAACTCTTACACATGATACACTTCAAACCTTTATATAAAGTATATTTAAGCTGGGAAGTAAGGTGTTTATATAATACTCTGTACTAAGAAGGATTCAAGCGTATTCATATCAATTATAGTATACTTTAGATTGTGATGATTTGAATTTATCACCTGTATTTCACATGACAGTGATTGCAGGTAAACACCAAATGACTAATGGAAACTGAACATTCTTGCAGGATATCTGACAAATTTCAAGAGCAGTAATTCATATTTTTAAAGGCGTTAGTTTGATGTAAGCAAATAGAAACCTTAACCAAACAAAACATTACATAACGTTTATTTCTTCATCGTTATGACCTGTAGAAATATTATTCCACTATCTGGAAACTTCCCCACTTCCTCCAGTCAGTATCTGTGACAAAAGCTGTTGAAGATAGTAAGTTGCTATCGGGTATCGGGTTTGTTGTGTGATATCAAAGCTACACCTTCCAAGAATATATTTAACTATGTTTGAAGAAAAAGCATGTCAAATATATAAAAAACTTTCCTCAATTTTTTGAAAAATTTATAAACTGGATGCATTAGATTTTCAGCTACTAAATCTATCAATAGAAACTCTCTACTACCCACCAGGTCATCACACTGTCAGATACAGACACACTGACATGACTGTCTTATATGACAGTCATGTCAATTTAATAGTTTGACTTAAATTTGTTCAGTGATCATGTCTTAAGAATACAAATTAAAATACAAAAAATTACTAAATTTGAGGTCAAGTTAGACTCAAACTTTTAAGATTGGTGTTTCATCAAGTATGTGAAATATTTATGTCAACAGTTTCGAATTTATGTTCTTAAAACTCCCCAATCAGGGCCACATCCTCTTATATGGCAGCTACTGTCTTGGCAGTACCATTTTTTGATGCTCGAAATTTGATGCTTGATTTTAATAAATCTTTAAAAAGCTGAAGAAACACTAAATTTTCAGTACAACTAAATTACAAAAGTACCCTAATCCCTTTGCTGATGAGTACAAGGGGAGTGGATGAGAGTCCTTACAGACCTTGTACTTAAACTATGTAGGTGTGACAAAATTGTATTTGTTTAGTGTGAACTTGTAAACCGTATTAGACAACATGGCACATGTTGAGTGTATGATGAATGTTATCTCTTTGATTTATAGCCACTCATCCCTGAGTTTGTATGAGGTAATGGACATTGAATGCCTTGTTTGCTGTCTTATACTGTATTTAGTCAGCATTTCAAAGAAATATCAGCTAAATTATTATCAATCCTTTCCACTGTTTGCACAAGTGTTATCGGCCCAATTGCTCTGACTTTTTAGCAATTGAAGGAGTAAAGTGTTATGCATGGTACAAATTAAGACAAACAATAGCGTATCTATTAGAATAAATATGTAGAGTTTGATTACTTGTGCTTTGAGCTATCTGGAAACAGTTTACTCATGGATTATGGTTATGTGTCATTAGTTTTAAAAATTTATGTGTGGGAATTTTGTGTGTCTGTTAACTCGTTAATGTGTAGCTCATCCTTTAACAAGTAATTTTTTTTACAAACCTTGTGATTCAAACTGCGAAAGACTTTTAACGGTATTTATCTAATACTACAGAAATGTTTATCAAATGTGGAATATTTGCTGATTCAAATATACTGTCTCAAATTACTGTTACATTAAAAAGAATAAAGAAAGATTAAAACCAAAAGTAAGTGCAGTATTTATTGTTGAATAAAAATTTAATGTTAACAAAAGTCTTTGATTTAATAACCTCCAATTTAATATTACACAGCTTGTAAATTCCTAACTCCATTTCATACACTTTAGACCTTTATATAAAGTATCTTTAAAGTAAGAAGTAAAGTGTTTATATCATACTCTGTACTAAAATAAGGTTCAAGCATAGTCTTATTATTTATAGTATACTTTAGATTGTAGTCAGTTGAATTTATCGCCTTAGCTAATGAATTTTGATTTGAAACTGGAATTTCATTAAATTTTGTGTCAAAAAGCAATACATCTCAAAGAATATAAACATCATGATACAGCATAAGGTGATAATAGATATTTCAACTGATGTGTAAAAGTAAAAAGCACAAATTATAGACAAGAGTTTAAAGTTCGAATTGAGCCGTGTAGCACAGTCTTAACCAATCACTGTGTATATATTGATCTATAGATATTGATTAATTGAGAATATACAACTTTCTACTGCTAGGTTGTACTATTCATACTGGCATGCACTAAAACTTGGCTAGAATATCTTATTTGTGTGTAACTGACCTGATAAGCTTATTATCTAGATAAAATCCTTTAGTATGCAATGATTGTTAACATGGCAGAAGTTTAGCTTTTTGAGTTACTACTTTTTCAAAACTCTACAATAGTGTAAATACAGATTTACCGAGGAACCTATATTCACTTTGAACCTGCAGCTATAGCAAAGTGTATCATATCAGTCTAGGCAGACATTCTTAACACTGATATGATTCCTAGTAATGGAGCTCAGAATTATTCTAGATGATGTACATGTATAACTATACTTCAGCTGCTGTTTGATTAATGGGGGATAGGCCGGCTATGACATCTGCTGTTATAATATAATACACTCTATAATTGATAGAAACCTCGTGTAACTCTGAAAGCTGTATAATAAATAGACACAACGAATATTTCTGCATAGCATAGTACTTGATGAGTATCACAAGGTTACTGCAGATTATCTTATATAAAATCTAATCAACAAGCATTTGCAAAAGATGTAATAGATTATTAATACAGCTTTATATCATTGTATTATCTTAGATGCAATGAGATTTGAAAGTGTTCAGAAGAATGTTGGATAAGAAAAAACATTTTGACAATGTTTTAAATATTTTCCATATATAAACATTAAAACGCTACAAAAGTATACACACTTCTGAATATTATAAAACGTATTACTATTTAATAAGAAAGTAATAAATTTATGAACCACATAATGAGCATGCAAAAAAGGAAATGACAGAATTTTTTGAAGCCAAAAATATCAAATGGGGAGGTTTCAAAATGATGAACTAATTGGCTCAGTATAAAGGATCAGCACTTAGTATGCCAAGTTAACAAGAACGTTTTCAGAGAATTTCTCAAGAAAAGCATGACATCAAAGTGGCATTTTATTTAAAATGCTTTCTTGGTCGCCAATGCTTAGTTTGCCGGTTTGATAATCTATAGATTTCATTTCACGCTAACTTGATAAAACATACTGCTCAAAGGAATGGCTTTTTTTCTAGGTTTATCATTTGCTGATTAAAAAAAAATTGTGGAATATATTTCTTTACCTTTTATTTTGTTAGACTTACTCATAATGAACAGACTGAAATATGGTGTGAAATCAATATAACTACAAACTTAACATAAATTTCGTTATCAATTCATATATTTTCTTAATAACACAAATGGCTTCCAATGATAAAACATTGACTATATTATGTGGTTGTAAAATGGAGCAAGCAGATATTACTCAATGATCGGATATGATGCCTGTTCAGCTTACTGCAGGGCCATGTGTGTTTTCTTTATAGCAAATGCTACACAAACAGCTAGTCTCTGATTTTTGCTGGGCATGTTTGAGTTTAGTGAGAAAAGAACCTCTTGGCCGGATGTCATGCCTGTCACAAGTGGCCCTTTTGTGAGTTGAACATCAAAAGGGACACTTGAAACCTCATTTCTTTGTTGATGTAGGTCAGGTGCTGTAAGCCTTGAAGCCGCAATTGCTCACCTGTTAGGGTGAGCTACACAGATGTATATAACAGGATATTGGTAGGCTATAAAGCTTTATTTCACATGACAGCTATTGCAGGTAAACACCAAATGACTAATGGAAACTGAACATTTTTGCTGCATGCCTGAAAAATTGCAAAGCAGTAATTAATATTTTTAAGGTGTTAGTCTGATGCAAGCAGATATAATCCTAAATCCAACAAAACAGTACATAATATTTATTTCTTCATTGGTATGATTTGTATAAATATTATTGCACTATCTAAAAACTCCCCACTTCCTCCAGTCATTATATGTGACAAAAGCTGTTGAAGATAGCAAGTTGTTACAGTTTAACAGAATTTTTGTGTGATATCAAGGCTCCACTTTCCAAGAATATATTTCATTATGTTTGAAGAGGAAAAAACATGTCAAATATGGGGTATAGCAGGCTTTGCAGGATATCTGAAGAAATTGCAAAAAACTGTGAAAGCAGTGATTCATGTTTTTAAAGGTGTTACTCTGGTGTAAGCCGATATAATCTTTAATTAAACAAAACATTACATAATATTCATTTCCTCATTGTTATGACCTGTATAAATATTGTTCATTAATGTTAACCCTCCCCATCACTTTTTTGTAAACCCTTCCTTCTCCCACTCCCACTTTTTTCAGTCATTATCAGTGACAAATGACTTTGAAGATAGTAAGTTGTTACAATATACCAGAATTATCCTCTGATATCAAGTCTTCACCTAGCAATAATATATTTAATAGGGAAATTTGGTGTGTCTATTAACAGGTTAATGTATAGCTCACCATTTAACAAGTAATTGCCTTTAAAAACCTAGTGATCTAACTTCAAAGGATTTTAACCATATTTAAGTACTACTAGAGAAATGTTTATGAAAAGTTGGATGTTTGCTGATACAAATATACTGCTTCAATATACTGTTATATTAAATTGATTAGAGAAAGTTTAAAACCCAAAGTAAATATGCAGTATATTTTTTCTAGATGAAATTTCAGGGTTCTAAAAAGTGCCTGATTTACAATGTAAAATCTTTTAAGTATCAACAACAAATGGTCTTTACAAGAATCAACTGAACAATTACAAAAGGTAGTCAGTATAGAGAGATATCTTTTTTTGGTTGGTTATTGATAAAATCTATATTCATAATGATTGTCACCGCGTTTGGTATTAATTTCTAGACAAAATGATTAGTACTCTTCCCTATTCATTTATTGTTTGCTAGTTCATATTCTTGTCTTGATAGATCAATTATTTTTATTTATTGTTTACAAAATGAAAAACTTTAGTGATTTGAAAATTAGTTTTTAGTTTTTAGCTAATTACTCAGACTACATCTGAGCCAGAGTCAAAAAGATTATCAACTATGTATATTTAAATATGTAAATTTTAACAACCGAAAAGTTTAACCCGGATGATGATTAGGTTCATCATCCGGGTTATCATTAACCCGAATGATGAACCTATTGAACACCTAAATTGATAAAACTAATCTAAAAGCTTTTAACTTAACACTAGACTTTATTCAAAGTGATTTTAATTATTGTGTTTTTTCTGTTAATTTGAGACATAAATATTGTAAGTGTTTTTTTACTAATTTTCACTCCGAAAGATAACTCGATGCTTTCAAACATTTTAGCATTGAGTTGAATGTTAGTCGCGGTGTGCTCAGTAGAGCTTTCTCTATTTCATTGAAGATATTATAGAGGCCATTGAGAACACCTGTTTTAGCTTGCAAAATAATCATGTATAGAAACTGAATGTGTAGGCTTACTTTCTGAGTTTAAGAGTCTGATTGGTTTATTTTAGTAACTTGTTAAGAGTTTCAACAACATTGTGATAGGCCTCAGTATATTTCTGATTGACAATTCAATTAGTTTATGATCTTATTCGAGGAAGTCTTCTCGGATAAATATAGTTTATCGCTTTAAGTATGCATGAAAACTGAAGAAAACATAAAGACTAAAGAAAACATTTAGCATAAAAAATAAAAGTCAGCTGCGGTCTGTGATGCCGCTAGCAATTCTGTGAGTTTGACGTAGAAAGTTGCACTTACTTAAATTAGTATTTGGATTTTTCCAGGTTCATTCCAGAAAATTTCTCTGAACTTTATTAACTCAAACAAACTATGTTTGATAAATATCCAATCACTTTGTTGATACCACATCAACAAACCAACTAAAAGAAACAAACTGAACACAAGTTATAAGCTATTTTAGTTTTGTAACATAATCTGCATGTAGGTTTAGTAACGGTAAAGCTATACTTTCAAATGCAACCTATCGTATAGTCCAATTTTATTATGTTATACTTATTTGTATTTGAAAAATATAGAAAAATTGGTCTATACGATAGGTTGCATTTGAAAATATTGGTAAACCGTTACAAAACCTACAAGCAGAAAGTATTTCAAAACTAAAATAGTTCATAACTAGTGTTCAATACGTTTCTTCTACTTGGTTGGTTGTTGTGGTATCAACAAAGTGATTGGATATTTATCAAACGTAGTTCGTTTGAGTTGAAGTTCAGAAAATTTTTCTGGAATGAACCTGGAGAAATCCAAGTATTAATTTAAGCAAGTGCAACTTTTTACATCTCAACTCACAGGAATTCTGGCAAGACTAGATGCTAGCTGACTTTCTAATAAAACAGACTTATTTGTATTTGAGAGTTTCATTAGAAAATCTACAAATAAACTTGCGCTAAAAAACCTGCGCTAGTACCCATTGCAAAAAAAGACTTTGTGAAATGATATCCAATTTCATTGTTGAGCTTTCTAAATACTGTCTACGTCAAAAATTTTATACTGTTATTATATCATCAATATATTGTGTACATTAAGTGATGGCTATATCATCAATATTATGTGTACACTAAGTGATGGCTCATACAATATATTGTGTACACTAAGTGATGGCTCATACAATATATTGTGTACACTAAGCGATGGCTCATATAATATAATATATTGTGTACACTAAGTGATGGCTCATACAATTAAAATGTTTAATAGCTGATTGGTTTACTTCAACTTTTTAAAAGAGACTCACTAGTTTATTTAAGTATCTAGTGGCTATCAACCTAAGTGGTTTACTGCTAGTGTAATTCATACTCATTTATTTACCAGGAACTGAGTATTTCTATAAATTAGGAGTTCATTTCCAAAACCAGTTATTTCCGATTTTAGCATTTTTCACAAACAAGAAAATTTTGTATACTCAATATTGTTCAATATAATTGGCATAGTTTTTAACTAATTCTCAAGACAAATGGCAAAGCAAGCTTATACTTTCTTTTTGTCCAACAATTTTGTCAAGAAGCATGGTAAACAGCCAACAGACTTCTGCATTTTTTTTGAAAAGCAGTTATTTCCAGAAATAACTGCTTTTGACATGAAAGAATCAGCAACCCGTGATTTAAACAATAAGTCTTAGATAATAGTCTGACTTTAACCACAGCTTTATGTGAACTAATAATTAATGCGCACTAGTTACAAGCGGTGACCCAATATGTTATATACAATAATATCTCGAAAATAAAAACATACCGTATATCGTTTTATTGTAAAACGCATCTTATTTAGAAAGAAATTTTCTACAAGATATGTATAAAATTGTTTAGTAAATCTCACTCTCACAACTTTTTTTTGCGTTGAACAAACGGGGTGTGTTTCTTATATCTATGAAAATAACGATCTGGTTTTGCCGTTTTGAAAAATAATTAAAAATGAAATTGTTAAGCCAAAGTTTTTTATTGGTTGCACGTGATTGGCAGTAAGGTTGTTTAAGACATCATTTGATTAGTCTAGCTAATGTTTGGGTCTTGTAATGAAAAGAAAAGTGACACCCTATTGACAAGGCGATCCATCAACTTATGATCTGTACTTATATTACTGTGCAAGCCGATACATTGGCTTGCGAAAGAGGCAATGGCAAAAATAGTAGTAGATTACTACTACTAGCACCAGTTAACTTTTGTACTAAACACAAAAAACATGCATTGTGTTTGATGTGATTGTTTAATTTTTCTTTGCCTTCTGCAATTTAGTTAAATTTTGGTTTCAAGCCAATTTAACAGTAAAAGGTTTAAATTAATTACCTTCTACATTCTCTTTGTTCTTTTTAGCAGGTCGGGTTATTTGCACAGGTTCTTCCAAAAAGTCATTTAATATTGCTACAGTATAATTACTTGCTAAAGATGCATCCATCATGAAAGCACAGGCAGTGGAGAGATAGCTTGCATAACTAAGTCAATGAATCAAAAAGTTGACCTAGTTTTACAACAACCAATTGAAAAGAAAGCACAAAAATAACTGCTTTTGGAATGAAACCCAATAGGAAATAACTGGTTTTGGAACAAAACCAAGATTTTAGTGCGTGAAATGTATGAAAAATAATTAGTTTAGGAACAAAAACTCTATTGAACAAGGTACTCATATTATTAGAGTATAATTTAAGATTAAAAAGTCAAAAAGTGCCAAAAATGGAAATAACTGGTTTTGGAAGTGAACTCCTCAAATATTCTTTAACATTCTATTTGTTGGTGTAAATTTTATGTTAAATTATCTGTCAATTCCTAGTACTGATGTTTTTTTATATTTTATACGCAGCTTATGAAAGGCCAATAACAATGTATATACTATAATAACACAGAGATCTTCCATTATTCTAGGAGATTAATTAAAGAGCAGCTAGTGAAGAGTTGCAAATGAAATTTTTTTGCAAATTTACTCTCAGATTTTTATATTGTGATCGAGAGAGTGTAACAAATTGACAACTACATGCAACAGGATTCACTCAAAAAATCTTTAAAATTGATATCACATGGTTTGGATATTCTGAGCTTAACTAGGTGAATTTTGAACTTCAACAAGGTTGAACAGTTAATACACCTAAAATTGTTAACACTGATATAATATTCATTGTAAAACATCACAAAATAACATCAATTGTAAACATCATTTCTTAAACATTCCTAAGTTATGTACTGTTTGTCTTTAGTCAATTCTACAACTAATCTCGTTTACTTCCTCATTCTTTTAACCTGGTAGATTTTCATTCACCGAAACTTATAGATTCGCAATGCCAATCCTATTTACTAGCTACTGCCTCTAAAGATAAACAGATAGTAGGACATTTTATGTTATCACTCTCGCCATTTGGTGTGTGACTGCTCGGATCTGTTGAAACTAAAATGCAACGTCAATGCAATGTGAATGCAACATCAGCGCAGCTGACGGAAGAGTGACTCACCGAACATGAGGTATAAATTAGAGAATCAGATGGAAGCAAAACAGAACCAACACAGAGTCAACCTTTTCACACTTGTTGTAATTATTCACTTTCATACAGTAAAAGTAATGAATATCATTCAAGTTATCTTCTTTTTTTCTTGGCGTAAGTAATACTTTGACTCTAGACTGTTCTCTGGTATATTGCAATTTCTTTACTGGTTTTACGCGCATTATAAAAATGCATTTAAACTAGAAAGCAGTCTAAAATATTTACAGTCTTTTTCAACAAAAATGTTTCAAGTGTTATTATACATCGTTGTAAAACATCGTTGTAAAACATCGTTGTAAAACATCGTTGTAAAACATCGTTGTAGAACATCGTTGTAATACATCGTTGTAAAACAAAAGTGCTGAATGTTTAAGGTTTAAGGTTTACACTAACCTTGCAGTATTTCTTTAATGCAAAAAAATATTCATTTCTCTTAACAGGAATATCATATCTAACCAGCTGATAAATGTTATTGTTAAAAAATTGTGTAAATAACAAATAGAGTCTCTTTCAATAAGTTAAAATATACAATAGAAAATTTTGTTGAGCACTCAGCAAACTTGGTAAAAGATGCACAAAGTGGTTTCCCTTTCAGCGTAAATGTTTTTCAATGCTTCTAATATTTAAATCTGGCTGAATCAAATAAAAATAAACAATATTTTGTTAAGTTGATGTTTTATTTTTAGTCTAGTTAATAGCCTTTAATTATGGAACTAAGTCGTCAACTCTCAGAGAATTCTAGATAAAATACCTTTTTTAATATACGGTTAAAATAGCTTCTTTGCAAAGAATAAATTTTGAGTTCATGTAGTAGTTTATTACCTTTAAAGGGATAGCCAAAAATTTGATTCTTCGTAATTGCTATGAGCTAATTTTTTATAGGAAGTTAGGCATCATCATTTACTTCTTCAATAATTTTTTCCACTCGTATTTGTAGCCCTAATTGAAGTGCAGCAGGTATCGGCTAGTAGAATCAACTCAGCCAGGTTTGCTAAGAATCTGATTGAAGAACTTTTGGTAAGGAAGAAGTTAAATACATAAATCTGTCAGCTATCTGTCTTTTTAATTCAGTGAACTTCAGTAGCAACTGTTATATTCATTACAAGCAATATAGTATACAATGCATATACGCATATTGTATACGTAATCTATCATTATATAACTTGAATATATATTTACAGGAGCATGAGAAAGAAGTACATGGTTTACTTTATAGAGACTGTTCCCTTAGTTGTGATACCATAGACGGATGGACTGAGGATGAGGTATTGTACAAATTATTCTGGTACTTTTTAAAATTATTGTTATCAAATATGTGTTTAGTAAAAAACAAATATACCATAAGCATAAATATCTAGACAATTACGTGTGTGTGCGTGCGTGCGTGCGTGTATGTGTGTGTGTTGATAAAAACGATTTGAATATCAAATATTTATTTGCGTGATCTGAATTATTGTTGGAAAATACTTTTTAAAGCTTTCATAAAACACAAAAAACAACAAAGACTATCTCATTATTATTTTTAAGTTACAAAAATATTTGAGAAACCACTGAATGTTGGACAGTAAGTGTACTATAGAATTGATATGTCTGGGCAACCTGTAAACAGGTGCAGAAAATATAGAGCTTCTAATGAGTTTAATAATTAACACTGATGTTATAACTCTGTAAAAACTTTGGAACCATTTATCATAATACCTTATATCATTATAACTTTCTCTAGTGCTTTGAGGAAATTAACTATTAATTGGTTACTGAAGGTTCGTTGAAGCGTTGGTATACGTATACTAGCATTTTTCAAATATAAAGATTCGATAGTGCCTGTAAATTATCCCACGACCGAACGAGCGGATGCGATGTTTGAGAGTTTTTATGATAAAGGCATGTGCACACAACTTACAAAAATTATTCATCAACAATGAGACGAACCTTTGTCTTGAAATCTCATCAACAATTTTAACCATCGTTTTGTAGAGTCGTTAAAGTATAATAACGATACAAAACACATATAAGCCTATTTAAATATATTACCAAGTCTTTGTATACCGTCGGCATTATCTTAAAACTTACCCATCTGATCAGATTATACACAAAAAGACAAATTAACTTGGCTGAAATTCTTTACAAAACGCTTGACAAGCTTGGTTTAATAAAAGTTAAGACCGGATATTGAAACACCGAGCGACAGAGAATAGAACGATTAAGTCGTGTGCATTTCACGAAAAAATAACGTGCACATTTCACCAGTCTATAGCATTGTCAAATTGCCGAAGGTTTTTGTAATTAACGTAGGAGTACTGAAATCATTTCATGAAAGTTTCATTTTTGGCGATTTCAAAGTAACTGACATTTCAGACACTCTTGAGTGCTTTGGTATTCTAACTGATGTCTAACGCATGTAAGTAAAGGAAATGACGATGATTTTTTTTCTAACGATCCTTATGAGGTTATTACAATATTTAATTATAAGTTTGGATGACTACAGAACAATGACTACGTAGTACAGATTTTCTAAAAATCTATATAAATATCACAACTTCTTGATATTGCTAGCAATGACATTTTGAAATGTAAACAAATATGTGCATTGGTTTTATATTATTACTATATTAATAATATTGGTTATTCTAATAATATCAGTGCATTTTACTTCTAATATTGGCCAATATTGCATTTCTCCTATTGCAAGGGAGAGATATAAACATATAATCTTTTCCTTTCATTATTGCTATTTGTTGTATATAATAACACCCAGTACATTACAGCTACCATTGCAGTTATCCTATTGCACTGCAGTACCATTTGACTGCTAATATTGCATTTCTCAACCATCAGTACCCTTTCTTTTTTCCAATATCTCTTTGGTCGTGGGCTGTATGGCAGTGGAATTTCTAGTATATATATTTAGTTATATAGCAAGACCTTTCATTATCAGGTATAACTGGTCTGTTCACACGTGAAACATAAAACATTTCTACAGCTCATGTTCAACTATCATTATTATTATTGAAAGTAATTATATCAACATCAAATATGTGATTAAAAAAGTTACTCATACATATTTTGCGAGAAAAATCAAAAAATAAACATTTAGCTGCTTTATAAGTATCGCTAACCATTAATAATAGTGCTTCAGTACTCTATTTACAACTAACCTGAGTACCGTATTCAGTTTCTCTAGTCTAATATATCAGAACAGTAAATCTGGTAGTCAAGGTTAATGCATCAGTTTTAAATTTTATAGCGAAAATTGAAGTGGACCAAAAAGTGCAGCATAAAATTAAAACAATGTTTATAAGAGATCAGCACAATTTTCGTTTTAACTGAAGAGTCAATATATACGTACATGTATATTTTAGACGGATGTAATATAATTTCTGATTACTGAATGTTTGGTATCAAAGTATGGCTACAAATAAAATGTTTTCAAATCACTCAGGCTTATGAAGCAATACATCGTGACTACTGTATAATCAAGGAGTACTACCCACACAGTAAGGAGCTCTTTACAGAAGAAGGTACATATAATCATAAGGAATACACGACGGATGAGATAGCGAATTACATTAGTTGGAGGTTTTATAGAAGTTCCTATCTTGACTGCTCCACAATAGAATATGACTGTAAGTATTTCTGTAGCATAACCTGTGCGTGCATCAAGCCATTATACTGCTAATTGATATAACACACTAGCTGATAACTTGTGAGTATAGGAGTTACCCTCCCCATGTCAATATACACAGCAACAAATAAGGTTTGATCTGACTATGTAATGTTTTCAGTTTACAAAGTTTTAGTGCACAACCTTTTTCTCTTTAAAGTTATTCGTATGCTGTCTGACATGAACGAGCTTGCTGAGTTTTACATGAGATTTTTTTCATACTGGTAACTAGATAAACCAACGTAACTTGTGATAACTTTAGTAATTAAATTATTGTAGCATACAGCTGTGCAGCTACAAGACTGAAGTCTGTCTTTATGAGTGACATCGGGACGCGTTGTTAACCACCCTGCCAATAAGGCGCATCACTGCTAAAACTGGACAAAACATCAACTACACAGACACGCAGTTCGATTAGCGTAAAATAACGTGAAAGTAATTATTTAATAAAATAACTTAATCTATACACTGTTTAATTGTTTCAACTGTCAAAAATGCTAAAAACCAAATTATTTTCAACAAATCAAGCTAATGACCTAGTTAAGTATATTCGTGATCAAATGAGTCGTTAAAAATCGACCTATAAAGGGTAGGCATAGTTCCAAAAAGGCGGTGCTACCAATAAACAAGATAAGATTACTCCAGATAGGTCTAACACTTTCAACCTTTAAACCTTTAAGTAAACCTCTAAAAAAAAACAAACCCTTTCACATTGGAACAGATTTTGCCAAATCCATCATTTCCTAATTTTTTTGTATTAGAGTGATTTCCTATAAATCATCCTTGAATATCAGTGAATTTGGTAAAAAGCTCATCTGTGGATGTACTAAACTTTGGTCAGCCGTAGCAAGAAAAATCCACAATTGAAGATGTTTGCATGTATTTCCAAGCTCCAATATTTATATGCCTGCTGTGCATACTCCTGCTCCAAGATTAAACAATAATGGAGAGATAGTTAGTATAAATCTATTATTATTCTACTACTTATGACTTTATTACTCAAAATCTGTTGTAAGTTTCATGTGTCTCGGAGACTGGAGATACTCATCAGCCATCCAACATGGCTGCTATGAAGTGGTTTATTAGCCAATCAGCTGATATAAGACAATGATTACTACCGTTACTGCCATCACTTCCTAATTAGTGTTGAGTTTACATTTTTCCACAAACGAATGTGCCAGGAAATAGTTCGCGTTTTATCGTTGATGAATTTAATCCCATCTTGAGAAGCCAATCAATCACTAACCTTAAAGATGAACATATGTAGGCATACTTGTTGAGATAAAAAGCAAAAATCTATGCAATATATTAGCGATTCCGGCCTTTGAAAGACTATCTGTGTATGTCATTGGATAAATTAATTCTTTCTCAAAATATATTTACTCCAGAAAATAAATAGTTTTATAAACAAACACCAGAGACCATCTACCAAATGAGAAGGGTTGTAAACATTCAACTAGAGATATTAGACTATAACACAATAACCACTAAGCAAAAAACCAACTTACACAATGCCTATAGATATATCTGCATCTATTATATATAAAATCTTTCCAGCAAAATATAAAAATATGGCTGCCAACTCATCAACAGTCTAGAAAAACAGAAAAGTCAGCAAACAAGAGTGAAACTGGTGGTAATAGGGGAATTACATGACAGAACTTGACAATGACAGAACTTTGCCTATACAATCCATCAGCTTACACAAATGACAGAACAGGCAACACGGTCTAGATACCCTGGACCTGACACAGGCATGTACAATTTTTTTTTGACTATGTCTCTGGTTAGACAGATAGTTTTTAGAGTAGGGTTGGGCAACTCGCTATTTAACTTTCTTCAGCGATATGAACAAGCCTTGCACCCTTTTGAACAGTTGTACCAGCCTGGAAGGGCACCGTCTCCACCAGCCCGGCTCTTGGCGCTTTGATCACATACTATTAAAGCAAATAAAAATAATAAACATGACAATAGTATATGACAACAAGTATTTTTGAGACAAAGTGCACAAACCAGTCAGAAATGACAGCTCTGGAAAAAGCCATTTGATGATTTCAGCTGTACCCTAACTTATTATGTCTATAAACGCTCATGAGGCAGCAACTGTTACACCAGAAGAGGCTCAAGAATGTGATGCTGTGGGAATGTTCAAGAATAGGACTTCAGCTGTATCCGATTTAAGAGATGTGTCTCCATTTGATGTTTCTTTGACAATGCCAAGAACAAGCTATAAACCCTCCCAAGCAGAGAAGCATAACAGGAAACGAAGTAGATTCATAGCCTCACCTCCATTTTCATAGCGATCATCACTAGCATAGGCTGGCCTTCCTCCACCCTTTCTCCTGGTTGAACGAAGACTTTGTCTACTACACCTGGCATTGGAGCCAGAGCATCGGAGAGTGTGGCTCCAGCCATATCAGAAGTTTGGTATTTAGGCAGGGGGAGAGTCAGATGTACCAACCCATGCTACAATAAACCCATGCTACAATAAAGCCATATGCTACAATAAAGCCATCCTACAATAAAACCATATGCTACAATAAAGCCATCACCAAATAAGATTGGCATATGAATCAGAAAGGAATTCTATTAGACATAGTGAAAATATGATTACCATATATTGTAAGTGTGATGCTCTTTTTTACCTCCAAAAATTCAACAGCGAAAGTATTTGGGAGCATTATAATCAAGTATGCAAAAAGTCCAAATTTGCAACATTAGCTTATGCCTAAAAATAAATCAATAATTGTAATAAGGATAAATCAATACATGTAATAAGGATAAACCAATACATGTATCAAGAATAAATCAATATATGCAATAAGAATAAATCAATAATTGTAATAAGGATAAATCAATATATGCAACAAGGATAAATCAATATATGCAATAAGGATAAATAAATATATACAATAAGGATAAATCAATATATGCAATAATGATAAATCAATATATGCAATAAGGATAAATCAATATATACAATAAGGATAAATCAATATACGCAATAAGAATAAATCAATATATGCAATAAGGATAAATCAATATATGCAATAAGAATAAATAAATATATACAATAAGGATAAATCAATATATGCAATAAGAATAAATCAATATATGCAATAAGGATAAATCAATATATACAACAAGGATAAATCAATATACGCAAGAAGAATAAATCAATATATGCAATAAGGATAAATCAATATACGCAATAAGGATAAACCAATATATATGCAATAAGGATAAATCAATATATGCAATAAGGATCAATCAATATATGCAATAAGAATCAATCAATATATGCAATAAGGATAAATCAATATATGCGATAAGAATAAATGAACATACAGTAGATGCTCGAATAGCCTATACTTTTTATAACGCAAATTCCAGATAACGTAAAGAATTTATGTCAAGTTTTTGCTTCCTACTACGTAAAAAATTCTATATAACGTAAAGTCCCAAGTCGGACGAGCTCTCATATTCATATGAATATTACTCAATTTTGCCGCACTTTTGAGAGAAAAAACGACACCCGTATAAAACTGTATCTATTATATATACACACCTTTCATGAAATTCTAGTTCGTCGTGATAGATCGTCGTATGCGTCGACAAAACAGAGAACAGCTGCTGCGCAAATGTTCATAAATACAAAGGCGATCAATTAGTGTAGATGTTACAGCATCGGTCTACCAATATGAATGTCACGAGTTGGAGCATCGTCGAAAGTGCTCTTTTATCCTAATCTTGACCTCTGGATACAGATAGACGACGAACAGGTAGCACCACTTTTTATAGTAAAATATTTTGTTGTTTGTCTTTATTGTAGATGCATAAAATATTTTCTATTAGTTTTACTTTGAAGAACAGGCTTTGCTGTTTAGAAAAAACAAGCAAATTGTTGTAATTAAACTTCGAAGATGTGCGCTTCTGATCAACTTGCTTTAAAAATAACTACAATCATGGTCTATAAAACCTGTAAGATTGATCAAAAAAGGAGAAAAAGCATTGATGCAAGCTAATAATGCTGCAGTTGCAGTACAGCCCAAAAATTAAAAGAGTCGAGTCAAAGTGAAGTTTTTCTTCTTTGCATGGCCAAAGGGGTAGGTCTGGAAAGATCTTTGAACAGATTAGGCAATTGACATGTATTGTGCTGTTCTTGTACCGTGAATTCCCTATAACGTGAACGTTCCTGGAACGGATTATTTACTTTGTAGGAGCGTTTACTGTATGTATGTGGATAAATGAATATATGCAATCAATTCTATTGTTACATTGGAATATTTTATCAATCAGTATAATACAGGGAGGGAAGTTGCAAAGGTCAAAAAATAGGACTGCCAGATTATAAGGTTCAGTAGCAATTAAGAAGTCAATTTCTGTCATTATCTACAGTCAAGTGCAACAAGTGAACGGAAGGTGTTTTGGATAAGTCGAAGTTTCTTCAACTAATTGACAATAAATCATAACGATGTTAACTTGTAGGCTAACAAAAATACAAATCTATTGTTCAGTTGAAAAATGAAAAATGTGGCTGGAAATGAAAACCGAAAATATTCTTGATGACGGTATCTTTAGCTTTGCACATCAGATTTAGAAAGTAGAAATACATGTATATGTAATGCATATGATTGCAAAACAGTTTACATGTCTAGGGAGAGGACTTGTCAGTCTAGTATTTTGCAATGATTAAGATAAATTTACAGAGTTTTTATTCTACAAAAAGCATGTAAGATTGAGGATTTTGGTCTTCTTACAGCTAGCTTATCAACCATATGGCAACTTACATGTATGATTCTGAGCCAATAAAAATAATATCTATAACAAAGATACCTTATTTTAAAAATCCAGGTAAGCAAAGTATTTCAAAATCCTAAAGAGGTTGTATTCGAATGGAAACACTTATCAAAGTTTTGGTTCATTTTACTTTCTATTCTTATATGGCATCAACAAACTACCATCCAGAGAGACGAAGTTTTGCTAAGGATGTTAGCATTGCCAGCCGCTATTCCTTTAACCATACATTTAATCATACAAAAGACCAATAAAATGCTTGGTAGTATTCCTTCATATTTATTTAAAAGAACTTAATTGTTTAACCAGTAGGAAGCAACCAATCACTGAATAATACTAGTGCTTATGAGTGTAATAAGAACGCTTGCGTTATTGATTTACACGATGAGCATTCTTGGAGTTATCCTCAACAAGTAATTTTTAATGATGTACGATCGATGCAGAAAATACTTTATTGATTAGAGGATGACCCGCTAACAAACCCAGTACACTAGGCGCTCCCACAATGTGAATAATTATAATTCGTTCCAGGAGCTTTTACATTATAGAGAATTTACGTTATAAGAACAGTACAATACATGTAAATTGTCTAATCCACTCCAAGATATTTCCAAACACACCCCTTTGACAGATCACAAATGAAAAACTTGATTTAACTCTTTTAATTTGTGAGCTGTACCGTAACTGCAGTATTATTAGTTTGCAACAATAACTGTGATTGCGGGAATTCTATAACAAGTTGATGGGGACTGCCCATTTTTGTCGTTCATTTACAACCATTTGCTTATTTTTTTAAACGACAAAGTCTATTCTGCAAGGCGAAAATGATAACAAATATTTTGTATGACTACAATAGGGCAAACAACAAAATATTTTCACTATAAAAAGCGGTTCCATCTGTTCGTCGTCTATCTAAATCCAGGGGGTCAAGGTAATAAAAATCACTTTCAACTATACTCCAACTCGTGTCATTCATATTGGGAGACCGACGGTGTAACACCAGCACGAATCTATCGCCTTAAAGTATTTATAATCACTTGGGCAGCTATCCTATGCTCTGATTTGTCGACACATTTGATGATCTATTCCGACGAACTAGAATTTCGCGAAAGTTATACACTATATACGCAATAGATATAACGCTATGCGTACATCATTTTTTCTTCCGCAAGTGCGGAGAGATAAACTAACTTTTCATTCAATTTTGAAAACCCATCTGACGACACTTAACGTTATATGTTTTCTTTTACGTAGTATGAAGCAAAAACTCCACATAAATTTCTTACATTATCAGAAATTTAGGTTATAGGAGCGTCTACTGTAAATACATTTTTAGCGTTCTCTGAACACATTTGTTGAATAGCTTACCTAGGCATTACAGTAGCCCATTAAGATCGATTAAGTTATAAAAAATACTGGGCAGCAGTGTTTAGCGATGAATTGAGAGGGCTGCTCTTATCTGCTGTCAACAAACCCAGCGCGTATGGTGTACATAATCGGTACAAACAACTACCACAATTCCCTATACCTTGAGTATGGCATCAGAAGCAGGGTTGCCTCGGTCTAAACTACCGGTTTAAACCGAGTGGTTTAAACCAGCCCGAAAAAAACCGGTTTTTATGGTTTTTTTCATTATTTTTTGTGAAAAACATAATATTTTAAGCTCCTATAGTGGTTCATGTGCGGTAGAAATGCAATTATATGTAATTATCAGCTGTGGAAGTTTATTTAGGACACCGTAGTAAATTGATGGCAGAGTTCAAGTTGAAACTACATGAAATCCTAGCACAACAATGAATTAATGAATTTCATTTTCAATTGGTTTTATCAAGTGATATGATGATCTCTTTACTGATGAAATATAAAAACCATGTGAAATCTAATCCAATCATCGTCTCTAATAATGAATGAATACTTTCTCAAGTCTGGCCAGTGAGAAAGGATTACTTACAATTAGAAATTAAAACAATAAAATCATTTTGGAAAAAAGCTTTAAGTTTGCAAACTAATATTTCATTTATTGGGCACAAACCAAAGTAGTTGGATTGTTAAAATTCAGTTTATCAAGTTTTTTGTGTTTTGAAAAGTTAAAGTTGTGCCTCAAATTTCCAAGATGCCTCGCAAACAGGATCCCGTTTGGCAGTTTTTCACTCGAACTGCAAAAGGCAAAGGTTTCAAGGCAAAATGTAATAGGTGTGCTGTCGTAACGCAAGGTCATGCAGATAGGCTTAGAGCTCACGTAGCAAGATGTCAAGCTGACAACACCAATTTAGACAGTGATGCTAATATTCAGGTGATAGAAGTTGAGTCATCTGCCACTGCTCCAAACACTAGCAATGCATCTGCATTATGCTCTGCTCTACACTACCACATGACTAATCACTTGGATTAAAGTTCCTACTTATACATAGAGCTGTATGTAAATCATTCACTTTATGTGATAAGATTTCTGCTCTGTATTTCATCGATCATGTTTGATTTAAGGCTCATTCTAAAGTTTCCATATGTTTTCTCTCTTTTTTCCCATAACAACTCCCACAGTACCATCTTTAACAGATGATTCCACATATGTATGTTCAATACTCAATCATGCAACTATAGTAAGCGATGTTAATTAAACTTGAAATTGCAAAAACCTTGGTAAAATTATAAAAACCATAAAAATCGGTTTAAACCATAAAAACCGGTTTAAACTAAAAAAAGTGTTTTTTTCCGGTTTTTTCATAAAAACTGTGGTTTTTTCCAACCCTGAATTCAGAAGGCATTATAAAACGTACTACCTTTGATGAAGTGACTTTAACTTCACAATGAAATGTTTGTTAAATTATTTCTACTTTTGCCTTGAATAAATTATTCCTTATTTGAAACACAAAATGCATGGATAAAGTTGAAATACCCTTTCATAAGTATGAATTGCACTCTTTGATATAAACAGATGAAAGAATTGGCTAATGATCGGAGCTACACATTGAAATCCTAATTTTGTGAATAAGGAGCAAACGAGGAGTTGTGTTTTCTCATCATTATTAATTACAAAGCCTTTTCTCATTCCTTGTCAACCTAATTAAAAGCATGCGACCAACTTGTTCATCCCTTGTAAATATGAATTAGGCATGTTATCTATCTCCCGAGGCTATATTCCCTGAAAGACTGCTTTACCTTATAACCAGTTAGATATGAGCGCTTGGGGACATTTTTGATGGTTCACAACGAAGAACTATAAATATGTTTTTAAATAATTTGCTTGTGAAAAATTTTGTCTCTACATTTTTTCAATGAAAATTTAACCCTTTGAACCCTAATGGTCATTATTCCGGTATTGCGTAGGTGTGTCAAAAACTATAGCAGCCAGAATGCCGACATTCACATGACCCTGTTTCCAACAGCTGCTTGTAAGTAACAGGATAAACCAATCAAATTAATTCTAGCACAAAATGCTAGACCAGAGATTTCACTTCCATTTGTAACAGTTTTCAAATATCTTTATCTACTTCCTATAATAACAAATGTTATTAGAATGATGTCGCGAAAAGATCGATGCAACTCATTCGTTGGTAGGTCATGGATGATTATGATGATGCAAATAAAAAATAATTTTCTAGTTTGATTGAGTCACGAAATGATGAGCGTGTGCTCGATGGATATGATACTACTGTAAATAGTTTTACGAGTTTTTTTGAAATCGCACAATTTTTTATAGTTTTAGCCCAAATAATAAGGAAATACTGTTTTTTTCTGTTTGATGACATTTGCTGAGGGTTGTCCGACTTTTTACTAGAGTTTTACTAAATATTATTGTATTATGAGCACATTTAGACATATTTGTTAAAAGTTTAAAAACTTCGGATCGTTGGACAAATCGCCCAGGAATGGCCAGTGTTACTGACACACATTGACAGGAATGGCCAGGGTTACTGACACACATTGACAGGAATGGCCAGGGTTACTGACACACATTGACAGGAATGGCCAGTGTTACTGACAGACATTGACAGGAATGGCCAGTGTTACTGACACACATTGACAGGAATGGCGAGGGTTACTGACACACATTGACAGGAATGGCCAGGGTTACTGACACACATTGACAGGAATGGCCAGTGTTACTGACATACATTGACAGGAATGGCCAGGGTTACTGACACACACATTGACAGGAATGGCCAGGGTTACTGACACACATTGACAGGAATGGCCAGGGTTACTGACACACATTGACAGGAATGGCCAGGGTTACTGACACACATTGACAGGAATGGCCAGGGTTACTGACACACATTGACAGGAATGGCCAGGGTTACTGACACACATTGACAGGAATGGCCAGGGTTACTGACACACATTGACAGGAATGGCCAGGGTTACTGACACACATTGACAGGAATGGCCAGGGTTACTGACACACATTGACAGGAATGGCCAGGGTTACTGACACACATTGACAAGAATGGCCAGGGTTACTGACACACATTGACAGGAATGGCCAGGGTTACTGATACACATTGACAGGTATGGCCAGTGTTACTGACACACATTGACAGGAATGGCAAAGGTTACTAACACACATTGACAGGAATGGCCAGGGTTACTGACACACATTGACAGGAATGGCCAGGGTTCAAAGAGTTAAAAGATAGAAGAGGAATGACAAAAAAACTATAATGATGCTGGAGAGTAAAAAAAGGCAGGAATTGGACCCACTCGCTGCTAAGCATGATCGGCGACTCAGATACTTTGGTCAGTGAAAGTTTAACTGAAAATAAAACCACTTTTAGTCAATAAATGCAGATTCCTACTCTATCCCTTGATCAATAAACAAGGGGTTGTCTTAAAACTGTACTTACCTCTGTAAATAAGTAGACATTATTATCCATAACAACTGCATCACATTTGAGTACCCGTCCATTGGACTCCACCACGGCAGTGCTCCTTCCGGTCTTCTCACACTCGATCATCTTTCCTTCAATTCTTGACAGCACATCACCCTCTGATATGCTCAATGAACCATCTCCATGGGAGACAACTCGTAATTTCCTGTCTAAAAAGGTGAGATGAAATGTCTTAAAGATACACAAACACTAAACAAAATGATGAAGTCGAAGTAGCCTAAACGAAACAGAGCAATAAATGTAGAATCAGAAAAAAAACATATTTGCTGGCTATTTAAAAATATTTGTTATCTCTAACTCGAGCTGTAAAAGTCATATGTCTTATTCGAAATTACACGAGGTTTCGGTTTCTAAAAATTAAACCAATGTTATTCCATTTATAAATTCACACTGTATTATATATTAAATATTGGTTTTAAGTTATTTTTACATTAAAAAATGTTTTAAATTATCCAAAAAGACATAAAATTAGCAAAATAAAATGAGCATTTTACAACCTCACCTAAAATCTACACCATCATTATCATACTCAAGACAACCAATCAATCACTAAAGGGCTACAAGGATAAACAATCCAACCATAACACAACAATCAGATCAAAGATATGCGTTCATTTTCTGTTCAGTTAATTTATTGATACCAGCGGGTCTGATGAAAATTGTCATTTCTTTGTTATTATCAAGAACATAACAGTTCACTATTCTGTAGCATGCAATAGGTTTCAATTATTCTTGCCTAAGCCTCCAATCTAGTTCAAATAGGAAGCCTTAATATTCGAGGAAGTAAATTTTAGGCGACTAAGATGCCAACTGACCCAGCTGAGGGAGCATGTAACAAAATCGGAAAGATAGCACTGTCTATGGTACACAAACACTGCTTTGACTGACACAGATGAAGGTCTCTCGTAGCTAAGCTTTTAAATACGGTTGAACAGTAAAGAAAATACCTGATAATTCCAGTGAGAAATGTGGGATAAGGAGAGAACAGAGCAGGCAGAATGAAAGGGGCGGGATGCAGGGAATAGAAAAGGGGAACAAGGAGGAATGAATAGATGCAAGAACAGTGGTGAAGGAATCAGGTGGACTAAGTGGCGGGAAGGGCAGCATGTCGAAGGGCGGACGAGACAGTATACACAATACAATTTATAGTAGCTATTTAAACCCTAAAAAGGTTGCAACCGGAAATCGTCACGACTTTTCAAACTCCAACAAGGATTATTTTTGTTTTATAAATCCGCATCAATGAAATCATTTATACTGGTTGATGCCATTTTAAGTTTAATAAACCATTGTCAAGACAACCTATTTATAACAATTGATCATAAGGAACCAGTTGTAATATTTATGTTATCAATAGGACTTCAGCACTTCCATCATCATATTTCTCAAAAAGGTGGTGTGTTTGAGGTCTTATACAAATACTAAAATAATTTCAAAAACACACAAACAGGTTTCTAACTTGATACTTTAGTTACTAAATTTTAGAATTTGAATGCATAATCAAAAACTCGCTTGTAATGCCCACCTTATAATGGCATCTGAAAACTTCGGTGGAAAGAAATTTGAAGGCATGAGAAATGCTCAATGTGACTAATATTACTTTGAGAAAAAGTAAACTTCTAACGGTTAGCCTTTTCCTGTGAAAAGGTGCATATTCATCTTATTCACAGGAAAAAATAACAACCCAGTTTGGGTGATATAGCAATCTCTTGTAAACAACAGTTTGGATGTTTTAAATTTTCGGAGGTGCATGATTTCTTCTAGAGAGTTCCCTGCCTAGTCAGGTTTTGTGAACATATTTACAAATCACAACTTGCAGGATTCATCAAATCTGGCAAAGAAAACATGTTAGCTTAAAACATCACTTTATGGTCTCAAAGAGTCCTTTAAATGCTGGCAGGAAACATTCGATTGATATTTCAAACTATTCAGTTTTACCTAGTCAACTGCTGATAGCTGAGTATATATCGGATAGACAAACATGCAGATAATAATTACACGCGTGAGCATTGATGATCTGAACACTGAGACAGAATCTGAGCTGTGGCTGAAGGAAGTTAAGCACGTGCTCTCTCGATGTTTCACAAAAACTCGTCTATGTGAAATACACCATTGGCTTAGTGTAGTTACTGAAAGAGGACACAGCTCCCTACAACTAAACCAAAAATGATTCACCCAGCAGCTATACCAGAAATTCAATAAGGAACAAGTGCGTCTTATGTTAAGCTAATTTGTGATGATCTTGGCTTATATATCAATCGATCGTCGATAGTTTATGCTGCCTGATTGATTGGATAGACACGACTGAAGCAGTGGAACTGTTAGCTATGTTCAATGTGTGTACCACAAGAACGCATGACTGATTGTTGTTCTGGTTGTTGATCTGCTGTTGACAAAGCAAGATAAACCGATGATGGCATACACAGATGCAGGCTATGCTATCGATGCAGACAGACATCCCAAGTCTAGAGAGTTTTTTTTTAATGCTGGCAGAATCGACAAGCTAGTGCAGCAAGTTTTAAACCTTCATCGCATTCTGCCCAACAGACTCTGCGTATACGTCTGTTCGATGGGATTAGTGAACGCATAGGGCTATGACAGCTGATAAAAGATGTTAGACGTAAGAACTCAACCCGTTCTACTATATCAAGACTTCACCGATTAGAGCTGTTGGTCGACGAAGGTATAAGGGTCAATTGTTAAAACGACGAAAGTGTATTTGATGTCAAAAAATCTGAGTTCAGATTTTTTTATAACGAAAAAACATGATACATTTGTACGAACTGCGTTGCAATTTTTAACAAAAATTATCACAAATTATAAATAAACGACAGCTTTCGTTCTACGGTATCACTTTACACATCTTTCATCGCTTTCCGATTATCAATAGAACGACTTTCCAATAACATATTGTTTTCGTATATTCTGAATATGTCCATTTCTCATTGTATTGTGTGCATTTCTGTCTCATTCATACAAAGAGGGTGCGATATTGTCTTTATCAGTCATAGAAGTTTTGGCTATAAAAAACTAACGGGGAATCGCTGTACTATACGCATCAACAACCAATCACTGAATTTATATGTATCAACGATCAATCGCTGTTTTATACGCATCAACGATCAATTGCTGTACTATATGCATAAATGATCAATCGCTGTACAACATGCACCAACGATCAATCACTGTACTATACGTATCAACGATCAGTCGCTGCACTATACGTATCAGCGATCAATCGCTGTACTATACGCATCAATGATCAATCGCTGTACTACACGCATCAACGATCAACCGCTGCACTATACGCACCAACACTCAATCCGCCACAGCAACAGCTCATAGCAATAAAACCAGTAAACGGACTAAATTCACATCCGTAAAATATCATATTGTTTGTGAAGCCATAGAGAATGAAGATGTTCATACTGAGTTCTGTCCATCCACTGACAACATCGCGGATTTAGTAATGAAACCAATACCTAATGACATATTCACTATGTACTGACATGAGCTATGCGTAGGTTACGATTACAGTCTGACCGACACAACCTACAGTAGGTTTAGAGACAACATAGTTTTTCTGTTCCTAGTTCATGACCACTTTACAGTTTTAAACTTTAAATCATAAACTGAGTGGGAGTATTGTAACTAACTATGTGTAAGTTTTAACCCTTTGACAGGAGTAGCGACATTGGTTTCACCGCTCACTCTCCCACGAGCACAGCTTCATTTATATCACTTGCATGAGTATTTTGTTAAATCAGTTTTTCATATACAGTAAATAAGCCATTCCAGGAACGTTTAAAGGTTACAGGGAATTCACACTATACGAACCGTAAAATACATGCAAATTGCCTTATCCATTCCAAGATATTTCCAAATGTACCTCGTTGACCATACAAAAAAGAAAAACTACACTTAACTTTTCAATGGGCTCGCATCGACAAGTTTTCTCCGTTTCCTGATTATATCTACTGGTTTTATAGACCATGATTGAAGTAATTTTACAAGAAGTTGATGGGGAGTGCATATACATAGTTTATCAAACCAATCAACATCCACGTACAATGATTTGTTTAGTTTTTCTAGACAGCAACATCTATTCGACAAGGTAAAACTAATAACAAATATTTTATATGTCTACATGAAAATCGTTTTTTACTGCAAAATGAAAAGTGTCTAGCTGTTCGTCGTCTATCTCGATCCAAAGATCAAGGTTAGGATGAAATAGCTATTGATGATACTCTAACTCGTGACATTCAGATCGCTAGGAAGACTGTAACGCCTGCACCAATCGGTTGCCTCTGAGTATTTATGAACAATTACGCGGCTACATATTCTCCCTTTTTGTGGACACATCTGAATATCTATCACAAAGAACTAGAATGTCATGGGAGTTGTGTATATAATAAACATAATGCTATACATTTGTCATTTTCTCTCAAAAGTGCGGAGAGATATGTTACCATTCAAATCGCATCTGAGAACTTGCCAGGACCTGACACTTTGCTATCTGGAATTGAACTTATAGGAGGTATACATTATAGGAGCATCTATTGAACATCAAAGCTTCAGACCGAGTCAAACGAAAAACTCTTTGGATAAAATATATTAAACTTACAGAATTTTTACTTACCTCAATCGTGTTACTTTAAAATTTTCCAAAATAGAAACAAACAATTTATCGCATGGCGATATTCATTTTGCCTGTGTCAGAGTTTTTGGAGATTAGTTTTTCATACACGTCGAAGCATCAGATCGAATCAAACAAGGGACTATTTTGTCAGCACATATTAGACTGATGAAACTCTTGATTAACTCAATCATTTTATTTTCAAAATTTTGAGGAAAAAACGAAAAACTTTGAAGCTGGACATGCAATAAAAATGGCTTCCAAGCGCTAGTACTTCATACGTAGCGGCTGCAAAGACTTCTAATCTTTCATCAAAATGTTTTAGTGCTTCAGATCAGGATGTGAACCAGCCTATGGACAAACTGTCTTAGCTTAAGACAGTGGATCGGATTTAGGCTCAAGTGATTTCAATTCAGACTGTACTTATGATTATTCTAACAAGCGATATTTATGACAAGCTAGTCACTATTATCAAGGCAACCACAACAATTAGTAAGCCATAATTATGCTGTTAACACCTCATTGCAGCGACTCAAAATTAATAATAATAATTTAAATACTGATATGCGTCTAGTCATTAATAATCTTAGAAATGAACCTTAGTAAGATGCAGACATTGATGACGCGCTAGGGCTGAGTAGCCTCATGTTGGAAAATAATATATACATATATTTGAAATTGTGGTGAAACCAATTGCATCCCTGAAAAGTTCATATACATTTAAATCCAATCACGTCATTATTAGTATGACTTTGCAGAGAATTTTCTACTGATCATTTATACTGTATATATACATATATATGCATATATATATATATATATATATATATTTATATATATATATATATATATATATGTATCTATGTACCTGTGTCTGTTCATCTGACCAGTTATAGCGATAAAGTTTCAGAAATGCAAAATAGGCTTCGTACTGGATTTGAACTTTGTACCTCTAGTTCTGGAAGAATTAGCTTGCCGATTAAACCACACAAACTACTTGCAATACAACGGATTATTAGTGGTCATATAGTCATTACATCAGTTAAAATACTCCTGCTAAAGAAAATTTTTTATTGGTTATTACTAGCATGATTGATCATTAACGATTAGAAAGTTGGCTTCAAACACAGCTATTGTGATAGTAAAGACTTAGCCTCCTGGTTTGCTAGCTTACCAGGTAAGTTACTCAAATTCAGTGAGTAATTATTTTATTACCCATGCAACACCGGGCATGCAGCTCGTAGTTCATAAAAATTAAACATACGGTTTTTGAGTTATGAATAGATTAGTGAACGTAAAACATGATGACCCCCTTTCTTTGAATCTAATTTGCCTCAGGAGGAAAAACTCTGAAAACAAATTTGCAAAAGGGTTAATTTTTCGGAGCTGCACCCTTCACTTTTCAGATTTGCTTACTCATGTTTATTCGTATGTACCCCTATATGTAGTCAACGATGCATTCCTCCTCCCTTTTTCATATTTGTAGACCAAGCTTGTATGTACTGAATAAGCCTAAAAAATTAGAGAGTTTGTAAAGACTGTTTTTCACAGAAAAACAGCCTTTACAAACTGCTCTAAGACTTTGGACAATATTAAGCTGGACCTGAAGGTTAAAAGAGATTCAACTTTGAAAACATACAAAATATTTTCAATGCCTGAGCCTAGCCTAAACCCACCTTATAATTACTAACAATTTTGTTATCTTCATATCAGTTATTTGGAGTGTTTCCATAGACTGTGCCTAAACTAGTGCTAGAATGAATAGAGAACTACTGCTTGAGAATAGCAAACAGGAGTGTATTGGGCAGACAATTGCTAACTGACAATAGACACTGCAAAGCACCTGTAGAATTGTGTTGAAGGGTGATAATCTCTTCCTTGTTGTGGTTGAACCTGGCACTGGCTAGTGAACTAAATGCTCCTGTGTTATTGGGTGAGCCGATCCTTCTGTTTGATAAGAGACAGGTGACAGCCAAAAGCAGTTCCTCATGCGTAACGTCCCTATAGTATGACAGGAATAATGCAACGTTATGATAAACAACGCATAGGGAAAGGGGGAAGCCTTTGTAGCAAATATATAGCACGATGATAGAAGAGTTACAGAAAAAATGATAAGGAAGAAATGTGACTATGAAGACAGCTGTCAGGTAAAAACCGACAAAAAGAACAGTTCAAAAATGAAATCCCAACAAGTATGACACAGCAATAAAATAAAAACGCCTAGACACAGAGAGCAGCCCAGTGTTATTCCAACAAAATAATACCGGTAATAATAATAAAATACTGTAGCTTAAAGAGTCCTCACGATCTGACCAAAATAGTCAGCGAATAAAGGTAAGACCGATGTACCCAGTTTCTACCTAACGAAGCCAAAGACAGTGGATGAAAAACTGTTTTGAATTTTCGATGGAAATTTAAAAACTAGTCTAACAGGCTGGCAATAGAAGTGAAAACAATGTATTGCTATTATTATCTTTATAGTTATTTGCAGATGCAGATGTCTGACGTTTGCTAAGACCAAAGAAGAAACAACCATCTTGTGCTTTCTATTAAAATGAACTATAACTAGGCTGAGGTACAAGGTTGCGGCATAGACTCATTCAGAGTAACACCGCAATAGCCTAATATTCCCATTGATTAGGTTAATTATTACATCGGTACAACTTGAATGATGATGAGGCCAAGATCAATAATATTTCTTCAACTTAAAGGAGTTGCCTTCTCACAAGAACAAAAAATAATCAGCAATATGAGTATTTCCTGAATGTAAAACGTCAAGACTTCAGCCAAGACAGCTGGAGCTACAAAGCATCGGGTATCAACTAATAGTATCTTTGATACTATAACCATATGAAATGCCTCGCCAAACAATTGATCCGAGTCAACCCAGTCTCTGCTAACAGATTTGCCAATCAATCACTATAAAAATACTGTTAAAATTTAAACACATAATACAACAGAGCAGACAAAATAAGCAGTAGCATTTAACCACTACAGTATGTTTGACTGCAATTATCTTGATCAATTATCTCATCAATTGATGAGAAACCATCGTTCTTAACACCGTCGTTATTCTTGATGATAAACGATAAGAAATCCATGACTAGTTTATATAAACCTTGATTAAAGCGTTCTTAACATTTGTTGGCAACAGTTTGGCAATTGGAGCACAAATACCCGCAAACTATTAAACAGAAAACTTAGAGTTGTCCTATCCTTTGTTCTTACAAAATTAGAAAAGAAGTAAATCACGTATTAGATGATATTCTACTGAAGTTTCTCAAATACAAAATATCACTTGTGCTCATAAATATTCTATTAATCATCTGGTTTGAGCACTTGAAGATTAGCTTGTTCGCTACAAAACAAAAGTACCTTCTGCAGTAAACATACACAACATGAATACACCAAACAGACCAAATCACCACGGTACTAATAGGGTTAACAATGTATCGCACAGAGCTACAGAAGTAACGTTTAACTTTTTGTATACAATAAAGAGTTACAATGGTTTCAGGCCAAACTGGCACAGCCTGATTTAAACTACCAGAGCAGAAGTGACCTAATGCACGCCTGCTATGTTGCAGTGTGAATTGGTCCTAAGTGAGCTAGTGACAGGGTCAGCCTGTAAAAAGAAGAGGACCTTGGTGTCAGTCAGCGGGCTAGAATACTGTATTGCATGCTTCAAACCAGACTTCTAAGGAAATAGACTAACCAGCATCGGCATTATTCATATCTGTTTAGCAGCAATTAGTTAGACTATATCACTGACCTCTTCGGAAAGAGTGAGTCATTGTGTTGAGAAATGAATGATGTGTGCACATTCCCTAGCTGAAACTCTGGGTGTTTGGCAAGACTCAGCATGAAGTTGATGTTGGTATTCAGGCCTATTATCTAGAAATACAATGTCACTGTCTTACATAACAGAACTGTATGGATACTGTATAACATACTAGAGCTGTATGGATACTGTCTTACATAACAGAGCTGTATGGATACTGTATAACATAACAAAGTTGTATGGATACTGTATAACAAAACAGAGCTGTAGGGATACTGTATAACATAACAGAACTGTATGGATACTGTATAACATAACAGAGCTGTAGGGATACTGTATAACATAACAGAACTGTATGGATACTGTATAACATAACAGAGCTGTATGGATACTGTCTTACATAACAGAGCTGTAGGGATACTGTATAACATAACAGAGCTGTATGGATACTGTATAACATAACAGAGTTGTAGGGATACTGTATAACATAACTGAGCTGTATGGGTACTGTATGACATACTAGAGCTGTATGGATACTGTATAACATAACAAAGCTGTATGGATACTGTATAACAAAACAGAGCTGTAGGGATACTGTATAACATAACAGAACTGTATGGATACTGTATAACATAACAGAGCTGTAAGGATACTGTATAACATAACAGAACTGTATGGATACTGTATAACATAACAGAACTGTATGGATACTGTCTTACATAACAAAGTTGTAGGGATACTGTATAACATAACTGAGCTGTATGGGTACTGTATAACATAACAGAACTGTATGGATACTGTATAACATAACAGAGCTGAAGGGATACTGTATAACATAACAGAGCTGAAGGGATACTGTATAACAAAACAGAGCTGTAGGGATACTGTATAACATAACAGAACTGTATGGATACTGTATAACATAACAGAGCTGAAGGGATACTGTATAACATAACAGAGCTGTATGGATACTGTCTAACATAACAGAGCTGAAGGGATACTGTATAACATAACAGAGCTGTAGGGATACTGTATAACATAACAGAGCTGTAAGGATACTGTATAACATAACAGAACTGTATGGATACTGTATAACATAACAGAGCTGAAGGGATACTGTATAACATAACAGAGCTGAAGGGATACTGTATAACATACCAGAGCTGTAGTTTTATAAACTTACTTAGCCTGTGATCATTTATTTTGGCTGAAATATTACCCTAATAACAAGTAAGACATGCGCTATATATTGGTGCTATTGATATTATTAATAAACAGATCAATTGATGAACAGAACTGCAATGGAATAATACACTGCAACAACTGACTGGGGCAATAAAAGTAGTCATGTTGAGGTAGTGCTCAAGCGTGTGGAGCTTTCGCAACATCATCAGGTTGATTCATGGTAAAACAAATAAAAGTTGAATCTTTGTAAAAAACATATAAGATTTGATAAATATATCAATGGTAACACAAATTCTCTAGTAGCTGATAAACTATAGGCCTGCCTAAAATTGCAATCTTGTCTGACAGACGATCCACGTGAAACAAACATGTTGAATGTTAACTACTAATAACCACCTTTATTGAACTATAACTGAAGCTTATGACCTGTTAATCATGGACTTGAAGCAAACGATCATAAAATATACATTGAGTACAATACATGGTGAGTTGTCCACCTTCGCAATTGTTCTATAATGCAAGAGAAGACAACTCATGATTTTAGGGTGTATTAATCCTTATAAAGCATTTTGCAGCTTGTTTTAAACAGACGTGCTGTTAAGTCTTCAAAACACCAGTCACAGATTTACTTGACATGTCAAAACTTTTACAAGATTTTAGGAAAAAAATGGCTAGCCAAGTCTGCAATACTGCTAAATCCAACTATTTCAAAGGAATAATTGAATACTGCTTAGGACACAAATAATAGAAACAGACAGACATTACAAACATATAAGGACTAGCATAGAATAGTTATTCTAAATTATTATATGTAGTATTTGTTATATAAATATATACTGTAAGGGGACGAGGGCATTAGACAGGGAAAAAGAGATGTTGGATGCTAAACAATGCAAGGCAAAAGTTCACCTGGTATCTCTGAAGAGCCGATATAAGCCTTGAAAGGGCGGTAGGTCGGTCCTCCCCCCAAACAACCAACTTGGCAATCATAGGATCATAGTGTACAGAAACCTCATCTCCCTGAATGACATCAATAACAACTGAGTAAATTATAATGATCAAGCATAAGTTTATTGTTACACAACTGACAGGAGATAGAACCATAGATACTCAAGGGTCTCGTAAACATGCAAAAACATTGTACCGTAATATTTCGAGATATGAGTGTTCCGACACAAAAATGATTTGAATTATGAGGAAAAATCTGAGCAAAATTTCTTTGAATTACGAAAAAAATTTGAAAAACAAGCATGAGATACATATACATGTAGTTCTCGATGTGGCCACCAGACAACCAAGTATGCAAGATGCCACTTATGAGAAGAGCGTCACTCAGGGGTTTTTGGTCAGATCAAGTTGAAAATGTTTTAAAAAAGACCTGATGTAAATCTAGGTAAGCGAGTCAAAATGTGAGGCTAAAAAAAGCCGAGCCGAAAGAACAAATGTAAAAAAATGAAGGTCAAAGTGAAATTAGAATTAAGTTAAAAGTAAACTAAGATTAAAACTTATTTTAGGTGTCTGTATGATATGCTAATCCCATTTAAGTTAAGTTTAAAGTTTATGTTACGTAGTGTCACAGTACTGTTCATAATAATGCCTCATTTTCTTGCAGATCATAACCATTGGACAGGTATTTGTAATTTTATGAGAGTAAGTGTTAAATTAGTCTTTAAAATCATGTTTTTCCGTAGCAATATCATGTTTTAGGTGTTTTTTTAGATGGGAAAAGATTAATTTGTATTTAGTTGTTTTGTATTTGAAAATTCGATTTGAACTATCCGAGTGATTTGACCTGAGCTCAGTCCTGGAACGCATTGAGCTCATATCTCAAGGTATTACTGTACATGCAATTGAAATACTAAATTAAGTCAGAATTTTTGTTCATAGAATTTCTATCTTATATGCAAGTGTTTTCAAAGATGACCTAATTTCAATTCAATTGTGATTGAGCCTAATGCATGCATTATGCACTTGTGTCCACACATAGTTTACTTTGGTAAATATATCTCAATTCAAATTTTGTTAAAAAACAAGCATAAATTAATTGAAAACAAGTAGAACTAGAGGAATATACAAAACCTCTGTAAATATGCCAGTAACCAAACTATCAGATGATATATCCCAAATAGGTATCAACAGGTTGACTCAAGACAAACTATTGACTGAATGCCAAATTCTTTCAAACTTTTTCATTCTTTTATTCATTCTTGCAAAAAGCTACATTTTTCATTAGAAGCAAAACGCATATGATGACTTATGGCATGCCTTTGCTTATAAAAATAAAAAATATTCTAGAAATACCTAATGGCCAAGGAATGTCTTGTGACCTAAGAATATCTAGTGATCTAGGAATATCTAGTGGCCTAGGAATATCTAGTGATCTAGAAATGGCTAGTGACCTAGGAATACCTAATGATCTAGGAATATTTAGTGGCCTAAGAATATCTAGTGATCTAGGAATATCTAGTGATCTAGGAATATCTAGTGGCCTAGGAATATCTAGTGATCTAGGAATATCCAGTGACCTAGGAATATCTAGTGATCTAGGAATATCTAGTGGCCTAGGAATATCTAGTGATCTAGGAATATCTAGTGACCTATGAATATCTAGTGGCCTAGGAATATCTAGTGGCCTAAGAATATCTAGTGGCCTAGAAATATCTAGTGGCCTAGGAATATCTAGTGACCTAGGAATATCTAGTGATCTAGAAATGGCTAGTGACCTAGGAATACCTAATGATCTAGGAATATTTAGTGGCCTAAGAATATCTAGTGATCTAGGAATATCTAGTGATCTAGGAATATCTAGTGGCCTAGGAATATCTAGTGATCTAGGAATATCCAGTGACCTAGGAATATCTAGTGATCTAGGAATATCTAGTGGCCTAGGAATATCTAGTGATCTAGGAATATCTAGTGACCTATGAATATCTAGTGGCCTAGGAATATCTAGTGGCCTAAGAATATCTAGTGGCCTAGGAATATCTAGTGACCTAGGAATATCTAGTGATCTAAAAATGGCTAGTGACCTAGGAATATCTAGTGATCTAGGAATATTTAGTGGCCTAAGAATATCTAGTGATCTAGGAATATCTAGTGATCTAGGAATATCTAGTGGCCTACGAATATCTAGTCACCTAGGAGTATCTAGTGGCCTAGGAATATCTAGTGACCTAGGAATATCTAGTCACCTAGAAAAATCTAGTGATCTAAGAATATCTAGTGATCTAAGAATATCTAGTGACCTATGAATATCTAGTGGTCTAGGAACATCTAGTGATCTAGGTATACCTAGTGGCCTAGGAATATCTAGTCACCTAGGAATATCTAGTGACCTAGGAATATCTAGTGACCTAGGAATATCTAGTCACCTAGAAAAATCTAGTGATCTAAGAATATCTAGTGATCTAGGAATATCTAGTGACCTATGAATATCTAGTGGTCTAGGAACATCTAGTGATCTAGGAATATCTACTGGCCTAGGAATATCTAGTCACCTAGGAATATCTAGTGGCCTAGGAATATCTAGTGACCTAGGAATATCTAGTGATCTATAAATGGCTAGTGACCTAGGAATATCTAGTGATCTAGGAATATTTAGTGGCCTAAGAATATCTAGTGATCTAAGAATATCTAGTGAACTAGGAATATCTAGTGGCCTAGGAATATCTAGTGATCTAGGAATATCTAGTGGCCTACGAATATCTAGTCACCTAAGAATATCTAGTGGCCTAGGAATATCTAGTCACCTAGAAAAATCTAGTGATCTAAGAATATCTAGTGACCTAGGAATATCTAGTGATCTATAAATGGCTAGTGACCTAGGAATATCTAGTGATCTAGGAATATTTAGTGGCCTAAGAATATCTAGTGATCTAAGAATATCTAGTGAACTAGGAATATCTAGTGGCCTAGGAATATCTAGTGATCTAGGAATATCTAGTGGCCTACGAATATCTAGTCACCTAAGAATATCTAGTGGCCTAGGAATATCTAGTCACCTAGAAAAATCTAGTGATCTAAGAATATCTAGTGATCTAGGAATATCTAGTGACCTATGAATATCTAGTGGTCTAGGAACATCTAGTGATCTAGGAATATCTACTGGCCTAGGAATATCTAGTCACCTAGGAATATCTAGTGACCTAGGAATATTTAGTGACCTAGGAATATCTAGTCACCTAGAAAAGTCTAGTAATCTAAGAATAGCTAGTGATCTAGGAATATCTAGTGACCTATGAATATCTAGTGGTCTAGGAACATCTAGTGATCTAGGAATATCTAGTGGCCTAGGAATATCTAGTCACCTAGGAATATCTAGTGGCCTAGGAATATCTAGTGACCTAGGAATATCTAGTGATCTATAAATGGCTAGTGACCTAGGAATATCTAGTGATCTAGGAATATTTAGTGGCCTAAGAATATCTAGTGATCTAAGAATATCTAGTGAACTAGGAATATCTAGTGGCCTAGGAATATCTAGTGATCTAGGAATATCTAGTGGCCTACGAATATCTAGTCACCTAAGAATATCTAGTGGCCTAGGAATATCTAGTGACCTAGGAATATCTAGTGACCTAGGAATATCTAGTCGCCTAGAAAAATCTAGTGATCTAAGAATATCTAGTGATCTAGGAATATCTAGTGACCTAGGAATATCTAGAGACCTAGGAATATCTAGTGATCTAGGAATATCTAGTGACTCAGGAATACCTAGTAGCCTAGGAATATCTAGTCACCTAGGAATATCTAGTGACCTGAGAATATATAGTGACCTAGGAATATCTAGTGACCTGAGAATATATAGTGACCTAGGAATATCTAGTGACTCAGGAATACCTAGTAGCCTAGGAATATCTAGTCACCTAAGAATATCTAGTGGCCTAGGAATATCTAGTGACCTAGGAATATCTAGTGACCTAGGAATATCTAGTCACCTAGAAAAATCTAGTGATCTAAGAATATCTAGTGATCTAGGAATATCTAGTGATCTAGGAATATCTAGTCACCTAGGAATATCTAGTCACCTAGGAATATCTGGTGACTCAGGAATATCTAGTGATCTAGGAATATCTAGTGATCTAGGAATATCTAGTCACCTAGGAATATCTAGTCACCTAGGAATATCTAGTGACCTGAGAATATACAGTGACCTAGGAATACCTAGTAGCCTAGGAATATCTAGTCACCTAGGAATATCTAGTGACCTGAGAATATATAGTGACCTAGGAATATCTAGTGACCTGAGAATATATAGTGACCTAGGAATATCTAGTGACTCAGGAATACCTAGTAGCCTAGGAATATCTAGTCACCTAAGAATATCTAGTGGCCTAGGAATATCTAGTGACCTAGGAATATCTAGTGACCTAGGAATATCTAGTCACCTAGAAAAATCTAGTGATCTAAGAATATCTAGTGATCTAGGAATATCTAGTGATCTAGGAATATCTAGTCACCTAGGAATATCTAGTCACCTAGGAATATCTGGTGACTCAGGAATATCTAGTGATCTAGGAATATCTAGTGATCTAGGAATATCTAGTGATCTAGGAATATCTAGTGATCTAGGAATATCTAGTCACCTAGGAATATCTAGTCACCTAGGAATATCTAGTGACCTGAGAATATACAGTGACCTAGGAATATCTAGTGATCTAGGAATATCTAGTCACCTAGGAATATCTAGTCACCTAGGAATATCTAGTGACCTGAGAATATATAGTGACCTAGGAATATCTAGTGACCTGAGAATATATAGTGACCTAGGAATATCTAGTGATCTAGGAATATCTAGTCACCTAGGAATATCTAGTGACTCAGGAATACCTAGTGACTCAGGAATACCTAGTAAGCCTAAAAGCAACTAGTTTGAGACAAGTGGTGAGTAGGAAAGAGCTCTGGATGAGTGAGACAAACAACAGCTTAGATCAAATAAACCTTGAATATGAGTGAAATACCTTTTCTTGACTAGATCAAATCATTTTAAAGATCAAATCCTTTTAAAGATACCAGAAAAAGAGGGAGCTTTAAAATTCCTGTAAAGCCTTTTAATTTAAAAAAAGAACTGTAATACACTGATGTCTGTTTCAAAAATTGCTAGAAACAAAAATCTTTAAAGAGTCAACGTGAACAGGTCATTATCTCTTTGCATAATCACAGAACATCAGATATGCTTGTGATATTTCATATTATGCCCAGTGATGTCGGCTTTGTTATCATCAGTCAAGACCCAAAGCCCGCGCTATACATTAAAACACAGCACAAACACTAGTTATATTGTTCACTTGCCTACAAGTACTAAAGGTTGACTCGCAACAAATTTCACATTACAGTTATTTGATATCAAAAGATTCACCATGTCTTACTCTGCTGTGATGTAGTTGCAAAATATGTGAAAATGCGATTACAAGCTTTTAAATGCTCAAAAATGAACAGTTAATTGCAGCCATCACAAAACCGCCGTAGGTTAGAGTCTCTTTCCAAAATGGCTCAAATGGGACATAGTTGTTACAAGACGGTTTCTGTTTACACTTTCAAGCAACCTCATTCGTCGAAATATTTTCACAAAAATAAATTTGCTTCACGCATTCAATAAAACCATGTCTATTGTTTATACGCGTCTATTTTATCGTCATTGTAATGCTTGTTACTATTGCTAATAACTGTCTGATAAACATGACGAGCCTGTTGGTCACCTGTGATAATCGATAAATGTTGCAGAAATTATTTGCGAAATATGGGTCACATGATCAGATTACGACTAGATGATAAGACCAAGCCGAAAGAAAACTGTAAAGTAGTGAGCGTCTATATTTGATACAGGGTCTTCAGTAAAACCCGAAGTGTTTGTCATAAACTAGTGTTATGAGAAGTTTTATATTGAGCCTTTTATTGGCCTTTTAATTCACGTGAGAACATCATGTGACAAGACAATAACCAAATGTAATGACTACGTCAAAGAAATAAAGAGATTCCAATCTACGACGGCTTTTCGTTTTTGAGCTTTTACGAGTTTGTAATCACATTTCCACATATTTTGCACCTACAACACAACAGAGTAAGACATGGTAAATCTTTTGATACCAAATAACTGTAATGTGAATTTTATCGCAAGTCAACCTTTAAAAGCCAGTCAAAATATCTAACAAGTAGATAGCGCTCCAAAACAACAGTGAGGGATGTTCAAAGGTGAACGGCGTATAACTGAACACAAAGAAGAGGTCATTGAGAAACACCACCATTAAATGCTGAAGGAAAACAACCCTACAGACGACGAGGAAGCACAACTGGAGCTACCTACTGGAGAAACTCTAGCGTATAACTTCTCAGGTGGAACATTTTGCTACAACTTGTAGGTTTTTGTCTAACTTTCAATCGTATCTTATTGAGTAAAAATAGACACAAAACAATGTGGGTGCATTTTCTGTTCTAAAACACCAAAATGTCAGCCCTAGTCTTTATTCTACATATTTTGCAATTTTTATCACCTTTGATGATATTCTAGGGAAAATTAACTGAATTTGAACAGTAACCTACATTATTTTCACTATGGTATGTGTTAAATTGAACATATATTTCAGTTTTAAAAGGAAACAGGAAGAGTGTTGGAACAGACACATCACCAGATCAGGACTGCTTGCAATCAAAAGTTCAACCGAACTTAGACTCAGTGAGATGAGAATTGCTCTACTGGCACAAGATGGCAGTTTTGATAATAAAAGTGAAGAATTTGTTGTGAAAAGAGGAGAGAGAAATGACAACTCTGGGTAGTAAGGGCCAGGGCATTATGTACATATATATAAATATATATATATACATCCATTAATATATATATATATATATACATATATAAATATATAGAACTATATTTTCCAACTAGGAGGCTTCTATCAATATATAATCCATGTTAGGAGGCTCTGAAAAATTAGGAGGCGTCCAGGGAGCCTCCTAATTCTAGCAGTGTTTATAGTGCTTAACAACCCTATAGAAGTATTTTAAACATGATTCCCATAATTGCCTTATATATCTATATTCATATATATGGAAAAGAGGAGACAACTCCAACAAAAATGTGTAATTTTCTATCAATAAATTACCAACTCTAGGAGGCTTTTATATATGGAACTAGGAGGCATATATCAATTTTAAAATATTCTTACTTCTAAGTGTTTTGGTATCGTTTCAGTTAATAGCACAATCTATTTAAAAACATATTGCAATAAGCTTATGACTAATCATCAGCCAATACAAGGAATTAGCAGTTATGTCGGATACAGTCAGTTTTGCTAATATTCATGATAGCTTTATTAGATTTGGGAAATAAAGTTGTATATTAACAAACTACAATACATTACAATTTATTTGCTGACCCTCTTTATGGTTTTCAAGACTGCCATTTAAGCACTCCCTTTTTTTGCACGGCTTCTCATTGATCTGCTCTTTTTTGTGAAAATTCACAATAATTGCACATCATGGTTTCTACTGATGTTTAAGCATGGCTGTAGTAAAAGTTTAAGTAAGTGTATAATCAGTGCAATTCATATTTTTGCTGCCGTTGCATCCAGCCACAAAATAAATCTTTTTTGAAACTTTTCATCCGAATGCAATACCTGAGAGATGGTTTTTTAGTCGAAGAATTGATTTTTTAAATTTATTGAATTAAAGTGGCAAAAGTATAACCACAGTATATAACAGCTAGCGAGATGTGGCTGTTATAATGTTGCTGTGGCTGTTAGGACTATTAGTTCTTCACCCATGTAGTCTACTAGAGCTTGGTAGCAGCAGAATAACTACATGTAAGGGAGCACGTCACATTTGGTAAGTTGTTCATGTTATTTTAGTCAATTTACCGTTTATTTACTTGAAACATACAGTTGTAGAAAAGCAGTATAAATTTTATTTAATAAAGAAATAGGACTAGCGTGAAAAAAGTATGTTTCAATTATTATAATTTTTAAGGAATGTAGCATAGAACACGTTTGATATATTTTTTTACACCTGTTTATGTCATCCAACTGCTGATATTGTTCTGCATAGAAAAGTCAAGAAAGTTCAGCATTATAATACCATAAAGGAGAATATCAAAACTTTTTGTAAAATCCTAATTTTGGATTTTATTATTGTTACACAAATGTTCGGTTTTGTAACATCAACACAGACACGCCAGCTGACAATTAATAGTTATTTTAGTGAATCAGTTAATTCTCTAACATTAATCTATTTTCAGTTAATAATATAATAATTTTTGATGTTTTTTTATAATGATAAGTAAAGTTATTAATGTGGTTCTACCAACAGTCAAAACTGTTGTTAGAATATCATGATCATTATGTAATTGTATTATTGTTATCATGAATAGTGAGAGTTTGCGTATTTCAGTTATGATTTTGTAAGTAATAGTAGTACATGCATAGGCATAAGCAAGTAACTGGTGTATATGCGGCCTTTGAATTTTAAAACTTTTAATATTTAGTTTGAATCTTGTGTAGTAATTGTGTAGTAATTAAGAGCTTAGCTGTTTTATAGAGCTTCAGTAGTAGGAGGCAGACATTCAAGTTTGCCAAAAAACCTAACCAGTGAACTAAAATGTGTATTTTGCATTCATTTTGGTTTGTATATCTGTTTATGTTATTTGAATTATCTATTCAATTTTTGTAGAAACTTGGTAAGCATTATTGCCAGTATATTCATCAGATGGCAGGGAGTATTAGACAAAGTTGGATGTTCTTTTCTAGAAAAGGTATGTTGCTAATTACACGTTGGTTTGCATAAAAAAATGTCAAAATAATCAAGGTTTCATCTACCGAGTTTTATAATATTTTTTAACATGTACATAATTATAGATTACAAACTATAAAACATTATATCAGTAAGGTTGTATTTTGAAATGTAGTAATGTTTGACGTTTTGGCAAAGTTACTATGATAAGCAAAACTTTAAATTCACCAACACAAAATATACTGTACAAAGTTTTACTGCAACTAGCAAATGTATACCTGACGTAAGAATGTAACGGCATGCCAAAAATTAGTTTTTCTTTGTATAGTTGCAAATAATCAATGACGCTTCATAATCAAATTAATCAATTAGTCAATTAGTTATAGATAACTGCTGGATGAGAAGCATTGATGGCCCACACCCAAAACTGATTTGCAGACATAAAATTAAAGGTATGCGATATTGCAATAAGTTGCTGTCAACTAGCACATTATACATGCGAGCCAAAAATTAGTGTGATAATTTGATATAGCCATAGCTTTAGTAAGAAAAGTTGTCAATTTTTACAGGCATTGTATTATTTCAAACGCTTACGTAAACCATTACGCGACTTTTGTGTTCTATTCATCTATTATTGGCAGATTACATAATATAAATAGCGCAAACCAATCAAAGGAATGTAGCATAGCAAAGAGATTTAGTATTGCTCTTCTTAGTCTTTATGAGTCATGGTTGCAATTGCTGAGCAATTGCATAATTATATAAAATGAATAGTTTTCCATGGTTACTCATTACCACTTTTAGTTACTCAGTCAACACTGAGAGTAATTATCAGTTTTGAGATATCATGTTTAGAGGCAGGAGATTGACAAATATTTTGTTGGTTTTTACTCTTACCCTACCGTATGCGAATTTATGCTAAATCTGTCAGCAACTGCCGTTTGCACATTTTTGCGAATTTTCCAACAATTGCGTGGTCACCAAATTTTATTATCCGTTAAAAACATAACGGATGATTTTAAAACTTTGATGGTATTGTCAGTGTGGTTCGAATATTTCTCTAATAGATTAGTCTAAGATAACCAAGCAGTTTCAAATTTTTTATTGAGAATTTCCAAAATAAAAATGGACATTTTTGTGTAAGTTTTGTTAAGTATCGCGCAAGTCAGAAAACATATAATTACTTACATGTATGTTGATGATACTATAGCCAATTCAAATTCAGATTTTTGTGATTACACAGATAATTAAAGAAGCAGCAGTGACTCTGATGATAGTGAAAATAATAGTTTTTTAAGTGTAAGGGACATTGTAGAGCATTGTTTTAGCTTCGTAGCGATTGTAGCTTCACATAGCTTTAGCAATGAACAAAGTGAAGGTACATTGATTTTTGCATAGCACTATATGTTAACATTTTAGCAAAATAAAATATATTACAAAAAGTTTCTAGATAAACTTTGAAGTTGAAACAAAATTGTATACATGCTTCATGTACATGTCATGAAGCTAAATTGGCAATTTTCGGTGAAATGGCTGGCGGTAGGCCGGTAGCTTAGTTTGTACATGGGTGGCAGTAAAAGGGTAAAGCTATAAAAGAATTAGAGATACAAGTGTATGTATTTCCTTTTGAATGATTTAGTGAACTTTGATGATTCAAGACAATGAGTTTGGCGAATGATATATATGTATAATATGCTGCTGAAGTTGCGCAATTCAACTCATGGCTTTTAATTATTACCTCAAAATGTTGAAAACACGCGATAGGAAGGGTCAGAACACTACTAAAACTCATAGTTACTCAAACCTGAAATACAGTAGGTTTTATACAAATTGCTATACAATAACAAAACTGCAAAACTATTGGTTAAAATATAAATAGCAATATATATTATTATTTTTGGCCTTCGATATCGGGCAGCATGTATGCAGTTTGTTTGCTGATGTTAACAAAAGTTTTACTAATAAGCTACATAATTTGCTCAATTATTTGTGTCAACTTTAAAATTTAAAACAAATGTAGTGTTAGCACTTTTAGAATATACTACAAACAACGCAGAGGAACTTTTTGTGGCATCTGACTTGAATTTAAAAGTTCTCTGAAAATGCAACTTGTATTTGCCCATTTTAATACTTTAAAATGTCATAGGGAGCTCATAATGAAAGCAACTTTAATATAATTTCAAGATGCTCAAAGCGGTACGGATGTTATGTTGACAAACATTAAACGGTCACTCTGTACTATGGCTAGTAAGTATTTACATGTATTTAGATTTTGCATTGATGCTTTCAATTAGGTAGTGTAGGAAATCTATTTACATTAGCTAAATTACTAGCATGTGCAATACTCAGCTTTGTTTCCTATCCATCCCAAACATTTTGCCAATGCTAATAATAATTCATTGCTCTTTTCAAATCTGATTTCTGAACCAAAGGTAGTTTTAGCACTATAAGAACCTCTACTTCTCTTCCTATGGGTCTACTCACTTTTCTGTAGCAGCAAAGGCCATTGTTTTTAGAAGGTCTGTAAGAATTGTATTACTTATTTTGACTTCCATTGGTGCTCGTAGCAATTATAATTTCAGTACAATTTGCATCAATAAAGTTATTATTACTTGTTTGTAAAGTATTTGGAGCAAAACAATATTTTATGTGCACAGCAAACATTTTTGCTGCAAGCTTACCAAAACAAAATAAAACGTTTATTTTTATTTTACATTTTAATTAAACATCATGTTCTATTCAGTTATTGCTGTCAGTACTATGCAGTTATTGCTGTCAATGTTCTTTGTGCATTCTTAACACACTTTTATGTTAAACTTCCAATGCATTAAACACTTTAGAAATAAAGTGTCCAAACAAGGATGCATAACATGAGATTTGTCACTGGCCTGTTTTGACCTACATCTAGCACTCTTTAGCCAAAGGTGTCTAGCTTTACTAAAAAATTTGGTAGTGAAATTGTACATGAATTCATTGCCTGCATACACGTCAATCGTGATGCCTATGCTCTTATTATGTGTGTTCTACTATTGCCTTCTTAGCTAATTCACTTTCTACTTCTCAATAGCCTCAGCCTCCAAATGAAAGCTATTGTTGTTATTCCTATTCTTTGTAACTTTATAATGAAGGAGGTTGTGGTTGGGCAGCTCATTTGCTTTTCACTGTTTTAGAAATATTGCAGCACAAGTATAACTGCAGTAATAAAATCTTCACAGAATTGCATAATGTGGTCTTATTCTCCAAGGTCTTCTCACTAGCAGAAATGACCTATGTACTTATGCAATTGTGGTTTGTGCTTAAAGTGACTCATTCTCCTAATGTGGCATGGCTTGCTATCTTCTTGCATGCTAGTCAATTGATTAAATAGATTGTAAGAAACAAGCCAACCTCTCACTCCTACACAACCTAAAGACTTATCACATAAGTTCAACCTTCTAGCGAGATTGTAGCCGCTAAACATTTTGCTTTTTTCACGCGTCTAGCCATTTAGGGTTTTGCAGCAGCAGAAGAACAGACTAATCATGTCACAATTGGTATATTTGTTTGTCACATTTGTTTGATATTACTTTTGCCAATTTTGTCATTGAATTAATTGTACCATATTATGGTGAAAAGGCATCATGAAAAAGTATTTTACTTCGCCTCAATACCAATGCAAAAGGTTAGACCGGTAGTGGCCATTTTTTTACCTGTAGGGCGAGCCTATTTAAATACTATATCAAAGCAACTTACTGATGTCATCAAATTGCGACGGCAAACAACAATGCATAGGTTTTCGCAGCTAATTTGGATTTGGATTTTACTGCCTTAATTGCAAGATCGTAATATTGTCAAGTTAAAAAGGTCAAGAAACCCCAACTTTATAATGCTAAAAGAATGAAATTATTACTAATTTTCATAAAATGATAACTTTGTAATTATACACGAGGGTAGCTTTGTGAGATTAACCGACACACATTAAAATAGTTATGGTAACATATAGCACAGTAGCCAGCAATTGATGAATATCTGTGACTCTGTCGATGCTCCTAACTTTTGTAACTTTTTAAAAAGCATTAAAATAATTATGGATGCTTTTTATTCTGATTAGTAGTGTTAGCTGATTGATAGCACCAAACAGGCAGAATTATTAGTAGCCTATACTTTACTGCCCTGAGCAAGCAAAACGCTGTATCTTGATATTTGTAAATTGTTCAGCACAAGCACAAACGCGTTTTGGTCGAACCTGGCATCAGTATTAGCAATATTTTAGTTGTTTTTTTTTATTTATTATGGTGAGATATCCAACAATCTTTACTGAATTTTTTTTCGTGAAACTTTAAAATCAAAGGAGTTATTTCACTTAGGGCATTTTGTTTGCTTAAATTGACAATTTACTAAGCTGGCACTAGGCAATCAAAACGCCCTATCACTGCAGATAGGGCCTTTTGATTGCTTAATTGGACTGGTTTCTCATTGTTAGTTTGCCACAAGACCATTTGCCATGACTGGATTATCAAAGGATTACAAGTTTAAATTCTGATATTAACCCGCAATTAGTCAACAAAATAATATATGTTGCAATTCCTATTACTCATCCAGTCAACACATGGATTAAAGCCCTGTAATAGCCATATTTAGCTCAAAAGTTAAGAGATGATCAAAGATCTAGGTATCCTTCAAACCTGATGTCATGAAATGAAAGGAATAAGTAAAATAGTAGTTTAAAAAAGATCAAACGCTTTTATTGAAAATAATTTAAAGCAAACAACTGAGTGCAAAAATTTCAGTATTTTAAAAAAGCAAAACCTTCCAATGGACATGTAATTAAAACAAATTTTTCATCAAATCTTTGAGTCGGATCTTTAAATCGAGACTTTTGTCACTTAGATATCGTCCTGTCATAATAAATATATTATGATAAAAAATATAGCAATAAGATGAGCACTTAGAAGTGCACTAGCTTGTATGAGCTGCCTTAAAACAACCAAATATATATGCTTCAGTTTCGCTTCCCTTTGTTTATATACTCTTTGATTACATAATGCTGCTCATAATGTCCAACTTTGTGTATGTTCAGGCCAATCAAAACGCTGTATCTGCAGATAGAGAGCTTTGATTGCCACTTTATGTGTGGTAAATGTGGATAGGGCGTTTTGCACATTGTGAAAAGTGCTATTTCTGGTGGTCTCAGATATATGAAATTTCGAGACATGTTAGATCTCAACCTAAATTACATATAAGCACAAAAAAGTGAATTTTGAAAAACTTTTCAGATAGGGCGTTTTGCTCGCTTAGGGCAGTATAAAGTTATGATAATGTATTATTTTCGTTGTAATTAACAAGTTGATGCATTTTAGTCGTAATTTGATACTGATTTAAACTAGAGGCTGAGTCATAAGTAAGTGACTGGAGTAAATGAAATCCTTTAAATCGTTGAAGCTTTAAAATCTATGTTTCAATTTTGTAGAAGAATATCGCAAGAGATAAAATATTTCTGCTTCATAGAATTTTAGTAATGGGAGGTAGGGACACGGATTTGCTGAAAAACCTAAAAACATCAGGCATCTTTTGCATCAATTTTTAATCTGCATAACATCTGTTTGGGCTATTAAAATTGTTTTGCTTATTTTGGTAGAAACCTGGTCACCGCATCCAAGCACTATATCCACCAGATGGAAAATGGTACGAAGCACAGCTGGACGCTTTCTTGAAGGGGGTATGTTGCTGATTAACGGTTAATTTCCACAAGAGCGTGCCACATTAATAAAAGTTTTATTTCATAAAATTTATAAGAAATAATATTACTATAAAATCTATGTTTGAATGCCATGGCACTGCATTTTTTAACCCTTCCAATTATAGTGGCAAAAATGGTCGATTGTGCTTCATAATATATGTTCAATCTATATTAGCTTCAACTCTATCTAAAACATTTTTGTTATAGATTTTATTTTTCCAACACGTTAAAAAATAGTACTATTCAAAAAACTTAATGCATTCCTACTTTGTGCATTGCTAATGTTATGTGAAGCTACGATCCCTTCGAATCTCGAAAAACAATGCTCTACCATGTTCCTTACTCTTACGAAACTATTACTTTGACCACCATTGGAGTCACTATTGGAGCTGCTACTTTAATTATATGTGTAATCACTAAAATCTTAATCCGTCAGTCATCAACAATCATCAATATTGTTATCAACATAAGTAATTATCTGTTTTCAATTCTGGATGTACTTGCGAAAGCTATAATAGCACTAAATATTTCGAAAATCAGAAAGAACAAATGTTTCTTTTTATGTTGAAAAGTCCTAAACAAAAATTTAAAATTGCTTTGTGAGTTTAGGGTAATTTTACAGGGAAACCTTTGGACAACACTGTCAATACCATAAAAAGTCTTAAAGACTGTTAGTTATGTTGTCAACGAATAATAAAATTAAGTTACTACGCAATTGCCAGGAAATTCGCAACATGCACATATGCCGGTCGTCCATTGATTTCACCTAAATGCGCATGCAGCGGTGAAAGGGTTAATAAAATATTATGTAATCTCTAATTGAATCCCCATTCATTTAAACGCCCCTCTACTAGACCTGTACTATAATAGATGACGGTTAAAGATAGAACGCCACCGTTCAAGTGAACGCTACTTCTTTTGAAAAAAACACATAAAAACTATATAACACACAAACTAAGCTGTGATCCAGTGATAACATATACACTGGGCGTTGAGCTTGCAAAATGCCATCGTTAACTGCTTATTCTAATGCTGTAGCATGTGCAAGAAATTTTAGCCTCAAATAGTAGTACAGATTTCATCATATTTGCTAAACGGGTTTTTCATATATGCCGAACTATCAAGGCCGTTTAAACAATAAAATTATTATCAGCCTGATAGAGTTATTAATTATTTCCACGGTGCTGCTTTCAAAGCTTCAACGAAAACACTGTAAAGCTTAGAAGTTAGAAAACTCGCTTCAATATGCATTGACAAAAGTATTAATTGCTATTGTTGTAACTGAGTCATTGTTAGTAAAAATTTGTCAACATTTTTCTATCCATCCTGTCCAAAATCGGATCCAAAGATCAAAGAATGTTGAAGTCGCAGTCAGCTGGATGTGGTTGTCAATTAAAGGGTGACACTCTAGTTTTCAAGAGTAGTTTTCTAGAGTAGCACTCAAATGAACATGGCCTTCAAATTAAGATTCTACCTTATGTCAATTTAGCTGTATTTCAGAATGTTATAATATTGGAGTTTTGGGTCAAGGTTAAAATAGCAAGCATAACTTTGCAAATATCGACGCAAAAAGATTTTAGTTTTAAATAAGGCTCTGCTTTCATATATTTGCAAATCACTAATGCATGAATTTAAAAAAAGAACCCAAGGGTATATTTCTCTTTGTGTAGTAGCATCTAATCAAAAATGCATTGATTTTAAATAAGTGCAGAGTGACATACATGGATTATCAACATCGAAGAGTGATTTTCAGACATCAGATTAAATGTGGGTGATGCTATGATAAGTGGCTTTAAACTAACACAATGTACTAGGGAAACAAGCGTGATTATTTTGCTGTAGCTCAAATGCAGTAGAAAAAATAAAGGTGTCTAACTTTTCAAGTATTTCAGTCAAATTCGTTGCCTACATAAATGCTGACACTAGTTTTTGTGTTCTGCTGCTGTCAGGTTACAAAACATAGCTCTCCTAGTCAGAGGCATTTAGGTATCTAGAGCAATCTAGGCATTAGTGGTTTCAATGAACACCTGAACAATGCGTGTTTAACCACAGTGGTTGACCCCATAGGTCAAGTATTAGCCTAATTAACTTTTAATTTAAGACTAATTTAACTTTTGAATGGAGCTGAGCAATGATATGTGATTCATCAAAGCCATAGCTTATCAGATTTTTATAAATGATAATTCACATTATTTACTATTTCAGTCAGCAGAAAACGGTAAAGTGCAGAGGAAATAGCAGAATTTGACAAGCACTGGACTGAAAAATCAGGCAAACTGCCAACAAGATCAGTGTTGGATGCTATACACTCAACGCTGCCTAACAGAAGTGTTATAGTGATTCGGGCTCGAGCCAACAACTTGCTAAAGAAGGCTGCGAGAAAAAATGCCAGCTGAATTTTTTATGTTGTTGAACCTTCTTATGATCATTGCGTTGTATTTGTCAATTAATGTGCTCTTTTTGAAGACTAAAAGTGGCCAACTCCGCAGTAATGCACTTGTATAGTTATTTTGTATCAAGCAGTCTTAGCTATTATTTTATGTACAGAAAATGTGCATAAAACAATGACTATGATAGATAATACAATACCGACAATAGATATTATCTGTTGTACTGCACTGTACACTATTATGTATTATTCAAGAAACAAGCTCTAAGATAAATTATAATAATTCTTTTAAAGAAAAACCAAATATAAGGAAATATGCCGCAGCAGCCAGTCTACTGACAACTTACTGTCAAACCGACAAGCCCAAAAGATTACTTAGAACGCTGTGCTTGACTAAAAACAATCAGAAATTAACTACACAATGAGAAATATATCTTTTTGGGTCATTTTCCAAATTTAAGTGAATGTGTCTGAGTAGAATGTTCTATCAATTTCTTGACAGTTCAGGGCATTATTATTACTGGTAAAATGTGGATAATAGCACTCAGTATTACTATTGATCAATAAAACCACCCAAAGTCAAGATATCTAAAGTTAGAAGAAATTTGGTACTGTGCTGGGTCCAGCCCGACTGATCATTGCTAACAATAAATTGCAGTAAGAAAGAAGTTTTGAAAAGCGAAAATGCCCTCAAGATAGAATGTTATTGTATTTTTATTGGCTCTCTATGTGACATTAAGTTTTTCCCTGGGTTCTACATAGGCACAATGGGCTTGTTTGGAATCTACCCAATTTATGGTGCTGTGGTATTGCGCAGGTTTTGCAACCTGACACTCCATTCCCGAATGGGGAAATGTTTTTACTTAACGTTCTAAGAGTGGCTTAAGATGAATAGAAAGACATTGCTGTTATTGTATGTTAGATTGAGTAACTAAGTATGTTGTGCAAGTAATTCATATTATTACTGTAGATAATATGCACAGCAAGCAAAGATGTGTGTGTTTCATTTTAGCAATCACAGTAACTGAGTTGCGTCCATGCATTGTTACCAACTAATTTTTTAAAGTTTTTGTATGCAGTGCAGCAGCGATATGTGACCGAATAAGAAACTATAACATAGACCATATTTATAAATATTGAGTTAAATTATTCGTTTATTTTAGTTAGCAGAAAGTTATGCAGCCTAAAAGAAAATTGAGAGTTCAAAAAGCCATGATCGGAAGATTGAGGCAAACTACCAAAAATGCCAGAGCTGTATACTGTTAAAAGAAATTGGTGTTTGAAAATTATAATGATGACTTATGCCCGAGCCCACAACTTACTCAAGAAGCGGCAAAATTAAACTGGCAGCAGGGTCTTCTTGTTGTTGAGGCTTTTGTAATATCGCATTAAACTTGACGTCTGAATAAATTTACTCCGTTTGGTGACTAAGCAACGACCATTTTATGGTACTTGACTAGTTGAATTTTTTAGTATCAAGCATGGTGGCTGTTGTTGTTTTAAATACAAATTTATTGATTCCTACGTTAAAGTTTAACATACTATACAATATGTAAGTTCTAACAATAATTATTGTTGTTTTATACAGATTTTTGTTTTATTGTACAGATTATAGCAGACTCTTAGTTGATCTATAAGTGATAGCAACATCCCAAATTATGTGTAAGCCATGGCACCTCTGCATTGATATGTAAGTTATAGCAACCTCCTAAATGATATATAAATAACAGCAGCTTCCTAATTACTATATAATTCATTGCAGCCTCCTAACTGATATATAAATAGTAGCTACCAACTATAAGAAATTCAAATTATAGTAAACTCTTATGTGGTCTATAAGTCATAGCAGCATCCTAAATTCTATGTAACTCATAGCAACCTCTGCAATGATATGTAAGTTATAGCAACCTCCTAAATGATATATAAATAGCAGCAGCCACCTAGTTAATATATTATTCATAGCAGTCTCCTAACTGATATATAAATAGTACTGTAGCTACCAACTAGATGAAATTCAAATTATAGCAAACTCTCAGGCGATCTATAAGTGATAGCAACATCCTAAATTATATGTAACCCTTAGCAGCCTCTGCAATGATATGTAAGTTATAGAAACCTCTTAAATGATATATAAATAGCAACAGCCTCCTAATTAATATATAATTCATTGCAGCCTCCTAACTGATATATAAATAGTAGCTACCAACTATAAGAAATTCAAATTATAGTAAACTCTTATGTGGTCTATAAGTCATAGCAGCATCCTAAATTCTATGTAACTCATAGCAACCTCTGCAATGATATGTAAGTTATAGCAACCTCCTAAATGATGTAAAAATAGCAGCAGCCTCCTAATTTATATATAATTCATTGCAGCCTACTAAATGATATATAAATACTAGCTATCAACTATGGGAAATACAAATTATAGCAAGGTCTTAGGTGATCTATAAGTGATAGCAACATCCTAAATTATATGTAACCCATAGCAGCCTCTGCAATGATATGTAAGTTATAGCAACCTCCTAAATGATATATAAATATCAGCAGCCTCCTAATTAATATATAATTCATAGCAGTCTCCTAACTGATATATAAATAATAGCTATCAACGATGGAAAATTCAAAATATAGCAATGTCTTAGGTGATCTATAAGTGATAGCATCATCCTAAATTATATGACACTCATAGCAGCCTCTGCAATGGTATGTAAGTTATAGCAACCTCCTAAATGATATATAAATATCAGCAGCCTCCTAATTAATATATAATCCATAGCAGCCTCCTAACTGATATATAAATAATAGCTATCAACTATGGGAAATTTAAAATATAGCAAGGTCTTAGGTGATTTATAAGTGATAGCATCATCCTAAATTCTATGTAACTCATAGCAACCTCTGCAATGATATGTAAGTTATAGCAACCTCCTAAATGATGTAAAAATAGCAGCAGCCTCCTAATTTATATATAATTCATTGCAGCCTACTAAATGATATATAAATACTAGCTATCAACTATGGGAAATACAAATTATAGCAAGGTCTTAGGTGATCTATAAGTGATAGCAACATCCTAAATTATATGTAACCCATAGCAGCCTCTGCAATGATATGTAAGTTATAGCAACCTCCTAAATGATATATAAATATCAGCAGCCTCCTAATTAATATATAATTCATAGCAGTCTCCTAACTGATATATAAATAATAGCTATCAACGATGGAAAATTCAAAATATAGCAATGTCTTAGGTGATCTATAAGTGATAGCATCATCCTAAATTATATGACACTCATAGCAGCCTCTGCAATGGTATGTAAGTTATAGCAACCTCCTAAATGATATATAAATATCAGCAGCCTCCTAATTAATATATAATCCATAGCAGCCTCCTAACTGATATATAAATAATAGCTATCAACTATGGGAAATTTAAAATATAGCAAGGTCTTAGGTGATTTATAAGTGATAGCATCATCCTAAATTATATGTAACTCATAGCAGCCTCTGCAATGATATGTAAGTTATAGCAACCTCCTAAATGATATATAAATATCAGCAGCCTCCTAATTAATATATAATCCATAGCAGCCTCCTAACTGATATATAAATAATAGCTATCAACTATGGAAAATTCAAATTATAGAAAGGTCTTAGGTGATCTATAAGTGATAGCAACATCCAAAATTATATGTAACTCATAGCAGCCTCTGCAATGATATGTAAGTTATAGCAACCTCCAAAACAATTTATAAATAGCAGCAGCCTCCTAAATAATATATAACTTATAGCAGCCTCCTCACTGATATATAGATAATTGCTACCAACTATGTGAAATTCAAATTATAGCAATTTATCAAGTGATCTATAAGTTATAGCAACATACTTTATTATATGTAAATCAGAGCAGCCTCTAAAAGAAACAAGTTATAGCAAACTCTTTAATGATATAAGTTATGGCATCTTACCAAAGTGTATGTAAGCTATGCCATGCTATGTAATGTTTCCATTGTAACTATTACATAAGTTACAATGGTAACATTCTAATTTATGTGTATTTTGTAGCAATCTGCTAACTGGTAATCATTATTTTTGCTTACTCATTGAGTTATGAATTATTTTACCTTCAAATTGATATGTAATTTACGACAACCATCTAGACATTCTCCAAGTTTTGATAGTTTTTCTAGCATGCATATATACAAAGTATGATAAGGCAATGAATATATATTGTATGATACCATATTCTCCTAAAATTTCCATAAAAATATATAATAATTAGGAGGTGAATAAATATATATATATCTACAATGTAGATAAATTAGACCATATAGGAGGCTTACCCATATATATTTGCGTTAACTCCTAATCCCTTATATTACGAAACCTCCTAACTGGTATATATTTATTCAACTCCTAACTTGGAAATATGGGTATATATATACATACATAAATATATATACATATATATACATACATATATACCCTAGGACACTTATGTATTCGCGGCATCTAGCTTTCGCATTTTCGCGGTGTCATCTTCTCGCAAAAATTTCATGAGCGAAACTAAACTATCATAACGAACGAAAACGCGAAATTAAATAGCTTTGTTTATTGATATCCACAATAAAATCGTCATATTAGAAATGCAGGCAATTTTCGTCTGTGGTTGAGCTCAATGGGAAAATTCTGGAAAACTCATTATAGCTAATACACCGACTGAGCAGCATGGCAAAGCAAATTAAGATGATATCAGTTTAGTCACCGAATTTGTAACTGATGAGGATGAAAGTCTGGTAGGTGAAGTCATAAAATTGAAGAATAATTATTGTAGTGATGAATTTTATTACCAACCAAAGACAATATCAACCCTTATCAGGTCCAACCACATTATCTCTTTCACTGCCAACCATGTACAAATTCGCTATCGGCCTAATGCCAGCCATTTTACCGAAATTGCCGATATTGCTTCATGATATGTATACAGTATTTTTTCAAGTTCAATCTCTACCTAGAACATTTTTGTTACATATTTTATTTTGCCAACATTTCAACCAATATTGCTATGTAAAAATTCAATGTATCTCTAATTGTGCGCGATGATAAAGCTATGTGAAGCTACGATCGATCCGAAGCTAAAACTATCCTCCACAATGTTCCTCACTCTTACAAAACTATTACTTTCACCACTGTCAGAGACAGTGCTGCTACTTTAATTATCTGTATAATCACGCAAATCTTAATTGGCTATACTGTCATCATCAACTAGTTATCTGTTTTATGACTCGTGGTGGTAGTTAATGAACTCACACAAAAATGTTCGTTTTTAGATCAGAAATTCTCAAACAAACGTTTAAAAGTGCTTCGTTGTTTTAGGCTGATTTTATAGATAAATCTTCGGACAACACTGTCAACTTCATAAAAGTCTTAAAGACCGTGGGTTATGTGGTCAACGAATAATAAAATCAGGTTACCACGCAATTGCTGAGAAAGTCCAAAAATGCGTTTATGGCAGTGGCCCCTAGAAAACGCATAAATGCGTTTATGGCAGCGAAAGGGTTGTACATGTACAGTTTTGGTTGTGAAGTTGGTTGTTACCTATCTATTTTCTTCTTCTTGGGACTCGAATGTGAAATTCACGGCGGGAGGGACCTATATGCCATTGATAGTATAAGAAACAATGGCAGCAAGTGATCAAATTGAATTATTGATCTCACCCACACATTTCAACCTGCAGTTTACAAATACGAACCAGTCCTAAAATGAATTTTTTTCTTATTAGCGAACTGGACCTGAGGAATGTAATCGGTTTTTTCCACTGCATTTATTTTCACATCACTATATTTTCGCACTCATCAGAGCCGCGAAATTAAGTTGCAGCGAAATTTTACTCTGTGGGCTACTCACGAAACTAAATACTAGCGAAATAAAAGTGTCCTAGGGTATATCTATATATATATCAACATATAGTTTGATGGAATAACCTGCACACCTGTCTGATGCCTGTCTCTACCCTCATGTAAGGCACAAGCTCTGGGGGCAACACATGGTGTAGTGGTCCTGCTCCAGGCATGAAGTCATTGTTCGGATCCTCTGCATATACTCTGGCCTCAAATGCATGACCGAATATCTGTAGGTCATCTTGGGTAAGAGGTAGGGGCTCACCAGCAGCTACCCGTAGTTGCCATTCCACCAGGTCTGCATTGATAAAAATGTTTTATATGATGACCTGAGCAAATGCACTGTACCAACATTCATGCTTTAACAGAGCCAACTGAAAGATGGCTTCCTATATGACAAAAATAAACGGCAGTTATATTTTGAACAGCAAACAACCTTGCTACACCCACACAACAAAATTCAGACATAGCAAAATGAGCAGTTGAACAATTATCTATCTCTAAACCCCCTCTCATTTTATATTAGTAGTCAAATTCCATTAAAAACTCAAATTCAAATTTTGCCTCTACTAGCCAGTTACATGATGGTATATGTATATTCCAGCGACACCTTTTGTACATGTCACAGCTGCTTGGGCAAAATTTCACAGAAAAATATTTAAATAAAAATATGAGTATTCTGATACTTCTAGATTAGCATTTAAATAATACAGTCGGACCTCGACATATGAGTGATCCAACATACAAGTGATCCAACATACAAGTGATCCAACATACAAGTGATCCAACATACAAGTGATCCAACATACAAGTGATCCAACATACAACTGATCCAACATACAACTGATCCAACATACAACTGATCCAACATACAAAAAAAATTGAGATACAAGCAGCATTTTGGCTAAATTTCCTCCTTGAGATACAGTAATTTTTTAACAGTGGAAATGGCTGCTGACAGAACACAAACCAAAACACGGCTAACAGGAAACAGATACTAAAAACTCACTACAACAAACACAAGTTGGTTCTCGATGGCAACTGCATAGCGGAATATGGAGAGGCTGCTTTTGAGAACAGCGTCGCTTGGTCTTTCTCCTCTAATCAGTTTGAAAATAGCTGTTAAAATGTTGGCCGAAATTTATAGTCAGCGCGAGGCAAAAAGCGCCAAATCGGAAACAGATAATAAAAAATTAAGACGACAAAATTGAAGTTTAGTAAAAGATTAAAACTTAGCGTACAAGAGAGTGTGCGTTTGTAAGATGCATTCATTTTAGGTTAAAGTCAAATTTTCTGTTACGTAGCGTCCCAAAGGCTTAGTGCACCAAAGGCATTGCTGTCAAATCTGACTCAGACCGTTGTTAGCCACTACATCTGTCTCAAAGGTTAAACTTACAGTAGTGTACATAGTGATGTTACATGTGAAATTTATTGCCAACTTTAACAACTAAATAAGTATTTGTTACTTTGTTAGCATAGATACTAAACTATAACAGTTGAAAAACATTTTCCACCGTAATACCCTGTGTTGTGGTTGTCTCATAATATGGTAACAGATTAATTAGTATTTAGTTATTTTATATAGGAAATATCGCCTTGAGACACAAGTAAATAGACATAGGAGCTGAGTCCTCAATCTCAGAATATATTAAGCTCGTATGTCGAGCTCTGACTGAACTTTGAAGCTTGGGCCTGAGGAAATTTGGGGAGTTGTTTCCCACCTCATCCTACTCCCGAGTAAACTCGGCAGGGTAGTTTCACTTCGTATTTTTCCTTTGTTTTGGATTAATATACTTCAGTCATTTTTTGCATAATACGTGTTCAGTATATTCCGAAGTAACAAGTTGATTGAGTTACTACGAGTTGTGGAGATATCGCTGAAACGATGAGGACTCTTCTAATTAACCGAGAAATGAAAAATGGCTGCTGACAGAACACTAGTCTCTCATGACACACTGACTGAAATAATCGGAAATAAATTACCAAAAAGTAGCCAGAAGCTTCTCCTCAGCAACAAGATCCCTACCCTGAAACTATTTGTTTTTTACTCAACAAATATACAGACTTCATCAGACTCGGTTAACTACATTCATTATGTTTCTTCAGTTACCTCTAGAACATCACTTCTTTGAAAGAGGGTGAAAAACACTCTATACTATATAATTTCTGTAATTTTATTGAGTTCTACAAGCGTGATGCCTTGAACTACTATTCAGCTCAAAAGGAATCGTGATATCCGAAGTGCTTTCACAGTTGAGAGAAAGTCGTTAATATGGTCTAGGATCAGAGAACCTGCTTTTATACGCGAGACTAGTCTTCATGGAGCTATATACCAATGTAAAACTGTTCAATTAGCAACATGTATAATTGCAATAATAAAATAAACGGCATACATCAATATCAGTATGTACAACGGACCTCTAAGTCCTCTACACTTTGACTGGTTATTAAAACTTCATCAGCTATAGATATTTATTGTTTAACTAACTTTGGTAACAATTATCATAGATCTACCTAATTATCATAGATCTACCTAGTTATCATAGATCTACCTAGTTATTATAGATCTACCTAGTTATTATAGATCTACCTAGTTATCATAGATCTACCTAGTTATCATAGATCTACCTAGTTATCATAGATCTACCTAGTTATCATAGATCTACCTAGTTATCATAGATCTACCTAGTTATCATAGATCTACCTAATTATCATAGATCTACCTAGTTATCACAGATCTACCTAATTATCATAGATCTACCTAGTTATCATAGATCTACCTAGTTATCATAGATCTACCTAGTTATCATAGATCTACCTAGTTATCATAGATCTACCTAGTTATCATAGATCTACCTAGTTATTATAGATCTACCTAGTTATTATAGATCTACCTAGTTATCACAGATCTACCTAGTTATCATAGATCTATTTAGCTATCATAGATCTATCTAGTTATCATAGATCTACCTAGTTATCATAGATCTACCTAGTTATCATAGATCTACCTAGTTATCATAGATCTACCTAGTTATCATAGATCTACCTAGTTATCATAGATCTACCTAGTTATCATAGATCTACCTAGTTATTATAGATCTACCTAGTTATCATAGATCTACCTAGTTATCATAGATCTACCTAGTTATCATAGATCTACCTAGTTATCATAGATCTACCTAGTTATCATAGATCTACCTAGTTATCATAGATCTACCTAGTTATCATAGATCTACCTAATTATCATAGATCTACCTAGTTATTATAGATCTACCTAGTTATCATAGATCTACCTAATTATCATAGATCTACCTAGTTGTCATAGATCTACCTAGTAATCATAGATCTACTTAGTTAGCATAGGATATACCATTGGATACAAAAATTGTCAAACACCATAACAGTCTTCCTTTTCAAGACCCTGGTAGCAACAACCCAAGTGATGACCACGCCAATGCTTAGCAGAGAGTGATGACTCGTGCTATCTCTGAATTGGGGGTAGTTACACCTCCCGAGCACTTTTATAAGGTCTTAAGCTAACCTGTGTCGGTGATCATCTCAGAGACGGGGTGCTCTACCTGCAACCTTGTATTCATTTCCATGAAGTAGAAGTTTTGTTCTGAGTCCATCACAAACTCCACAGTTCCTATGAATACATAGGACCGTTAGACATACCCGTCAGAGAACTGACCACTTCCTGTCACAGTGGACAGTTACGGCTTGGGATTGACAAACTCACAGGAATATTTAATGATTATTTGATGATAGTTTAAGCGTTCAAAGAGACACACATGAAAAAAAGTATATTCTAGTTCAGCTAAAGATTCTGGGAGTGTTAATAGAGTAGCACTTTTACTAGATGCTAAAAAGTAATGTTTGTAACCGATGCTGAGCTTACAAACCGACCCTAAAAATCCTTCTGCGCTTTCTTACAAAGCAAAAAGAACTTAAAGGAACAACACACTGCTTACTCAATCAGGTTTTTGGACTAAAAAATTGTGAGAAATACAGTGGTAGCCCGAAAGGAGGAACATCTGTTGTGTTTTATGATAGAATGGTATGTCAATCATTGTGTTCATCCATGTACAGAAATGGTATGTCAATCATTGTGTTCATCCATGTACAGAAATGGTATGTCAATCATTGTGTTCATCCATGTACAGAAACGGTATGTCAATCATTGTGTTCATCCATGTACAGAAACGGTATGTCAATCATTGTGTTCATCCATGTACAGAAATGGTATGTCAATCATTGTGTTCATCCATGTACAGAAATGGTATGTCAATCATTGTGTTCATCCATGTACAGAAATGGTATGTCAATCATTGTGTTCATCCATGTACAGAAATGTGTCGCATATAAAAAATGGTTCATCGCCGAGCAATAGCTCCCTAACTAAAGTGCATAAAAAATCTATGATGATAGGTGTATTACTGTTGTACGCTGTGTTCAGAGAACTGTCACTATAGATTTCCAAAAAACTTACCAAACAGAGAAAAACTGACTTCGCAAGAAGAAATTAAAAGCTTTCTCCAGGGGAATAGCCCAAGTTCTACTGTGCATTTTTAAAGGTAAAACCATTACCCTTTTAATGGTTATATTTTGGCTGTAGTTGAACCAACCGATGTGTATGAAAATTGTACGACACCCTGTAGCTCTGCCAAGTCTCTGACTCAACATCAAGTGAATAACAAAAACTTGATGATAAATTATTCCTGGAAACCTGAGACTCAACCTTGCAAATCAGTGTGGATCGGAGTGGAAACCTGGTAAACACTTTCAACAAAGGTTTACTTCGACAAGAAGGCAATTAAGGACAACTCTGGACATTCAATTCATTCCGTTTGTCTACTGGGTGCTAGAGATCCCAACAGTCATCTATAGATGGTCGCTGGAGATCCTGACAGCCATAACACTGCAGTTTATGTTATTCCTAGTACTCTTCCAAACATCCAAATCAAAAGTCAATGAATACCGGGTGTACAGTATTGATTATACTTTTAACTTACGGTATTCTTTTTATAGACAAAAGAATTGATGTGTTCAGTAAATCCAGCAAAAATCCAATCATAAAATTCAGATTGAAAAATAGCACCTAAAATGAAACAGGCGTGTCAGACCATCATGCAACACGTGAAATGCAGGAGCGAGGATGACACACTGTGTGGGCTGCTAAATTTAAATGAACTACATTAACGCTTAGCTAATCTAGAGCGCCTTCAGGAATTATGAGATGATTATTACCAGTTTTCACAAATAATGAGCATTTCCAGTTTCGACTACAATGTATTGTTCCACGGAAAAGATTGCGGAAAAATTACAAGAGTGATGGGATAGAGAATAGTTCCCCATGAGTAAAATAGTAGTTTTAGCGAGTACATCTCTAGAGGTTTCATATTAACAATCAAAAAATGAAGTAAATCCCAAATTCATCCACTGGAAAAAAGACCGAGCTTCGTGAGTAAGTAAAACCTGTGTATAATTTATCCTAGCAGAAAACCTTTAGCTTCAGCTCATGGAAATGTTAATCAAAACATGCGGCTAACAAAAGGCTGCGGAAGTAATTAATCTCTACATGAAGGAAATGGTTTTAAAAGAGCCGTCCCATGATTAACTCACGAATAAATGCAGCAACAACCTCTTCGTATACTGATTATCAATTTGTCAAAACCGTAAATCAAAACCAATTTTTTAACTTGCTTCCCTCTAACTCTATGCCTTGTTGCTGGACGGTGCATTAAAATGCTGTCAACTGCATATTATTTACTCCTGGACACACAGAGCTTTATATAAACATAAAGTAGTATTTCTACTTGCAAAATTAGATCATTCTAGACATTGTTTAGTAATATGAAAATTTTGTGAGTAAAAACGCTTTTTCAATGCCCTAAACATATCCATGCACTTCGAGAACAAACAAACTATTATGTTTGTTTCCTAACTAGAGGCATCACTAGATATAACACAAAGTTTATGAAATCAATGGTTTCTAAAGCAATAAGAAATTATATAAGGTTGCTCACGTTAGATTTAAAAAATTCTGACAAATGATAGAACCTTGAGAAGCATTAAACTTCACTGACTTTCAAACCACAGCAACAATAATATAATATTGTTTATGGCAGGTAATAAACTTGCGGTCCCTGGCAATACGCTCCAATAACTGTACAAATACTCCTCACTGTAGTAAAATTGTTCCGCGACAAAACTAGCTGCCAAAAACAAAGTTCTAACAAGCCCACTGGCAAAACAAAACCATTGTAGTAATAATGTGTTTCCCTTAGCATCAATTTTTCGGACAGCCAGCTAGATAGTTGGCTACAAACCTAAAGTAGCAGTAATTGGCTACGTCATTGACCTCAATTGCTGCTCGTGAGCAAGCGTGTGAATGAGTGCGTGTGTTCATGGGTAAATGAGTCCCTCGTGAAACAAAGTGATCCTCGAATAATTTTCACAAACCGAGCAGACCGTACTACTTCCACCTCTCCACTACAACTGAAATCCAATACACCAAGAAAATACTCCGAACTGAAGGTCCATAGCTAGCCACACATGGCAAATCCCTGCCAAATCATATCCTACTACCGCTAGCACCATCACGGTGCTGCCAGTACTTACCAGCCCCTACATAATTGACTGCCTGGGCTGCCCGCACTGCTGCTTCACCAATACTTCTGCGTACGTCATCAGAGAGACCAGGTGCAGGAGCTTCCTCAATCACCTTCTGGTGCCTCCTCTGCACACTGCAGTCTCTCTCAAACAGGTAAACGTAGTTTCCATGTTGGTCTCCAAAAACTTGAACCTGTGTAACAGGTATGACTGATTAGTACACAGTAGTGAATACGATAGACTAGAACACAGTAGTAAATATGATAGACTAGTATACAGTAGTAAATATGATATACTAGTAAACAGTAGTAAATATGATATACTAGTATACAGTAGTAAATATGATAGACTAGTATACAGTAGTAAATATGATATACTAGTATACAGTAGTAAATATGATAGACTAGTACACAGTAGTAAATATGATAGACTAGTATACAGTAGTAAATATGATAGACTAGTATACAGTAGTGAATATGGAGAACACAGTAGTAAAGGTTCCTAGATCTCTGTTTTTACATTGCTGTAATTTCTCAATTTCTCACACACCTGTAAAAGCTTTAGTTACAATCAACTTTAAACTAAAGTATTTAACGAGAAGCAGTGTTCTTTTAATATGCTGAGTAAAACAGAAAGTTGCTCAAATCTATGGTTGAAAAGTCTGTGGTTGACAAGTCTGCAATTGCCAAGTCTGTGGTTGACAAGCCTGTGATTGACAAGCCTGTGATTGACAAGTCAGTGGTTGACAAGTCTGTGGTTGACAAGTCTGTGGTTGACAAGTCTGTGGTTGACAAGTCTGTGGATGACAAGTCTGTGGATGACAAGTCTGTGGTTGACAAGTCTGTGGATGACAAGTCTGTGGATGACAAGTCTGTGGATGACAAATCTGTGGTTGACAAGTCTGTGGTTGACAAGTCAGTGGATGACAAGTCTGTGGATGACAAGTCTGTGGTTGAAAAGTCTGTGGTTGACAAGTCTGTGGATGACAAGTCTGTGGATAACAAATATGTGGTTGACAAGTCTGTGGATGACAAATCTGTGGATGACAAGTCTATGGATGACAAAATTGTGGTTGACAAGTCTGTGGATGACAAGTCTGTGATTGACAAGTCAGTGGTTGACAAGTCTGTGGTTGACAAGTCTGTGGTTGACAAGTCTGTGGATGACAAGTCTGTGGTTGACAAGTCAGTTCTTTCAAATACAGTGTATATATACGCATACGAGGTGAATGCACGGCGTTGCTCGGGTAACAAGTCTTTGCACAGAAAAGTTAATTTTATTTAACATATAACAACAGCTACCATTCTAACTTTTAAACTTCTTATCACGAAAAAATATTTTTGTGCAGTTTAAATAAATTCAGAGAAGAAACAAAACAACTGTAAAGGATTTCAAACTTTGTCAAACATCTGTAACTTTAAAACTTCATATCATGAGGAAAATGTTTTGTGCAGGTCAAATAAATTAAGAAACAAAATCAAACAACTATAAAAGTGTTTAAATGTAAATGTAGAATAATTAGCGAGTATTAGCTAAATTAAATCTGTTTTGCTACGATTACAACAAAACATGTTTTGGTAATGATATAATTAATACGAACTGAAAAATAAAAATCCTGAATATGTGGGATTAATAATGATTTGTGCATAGAAGTGCGTGTGTATAGAAAAGTAACTGTTCCAACAGAAGATATCCTTCAAAACTGTGAATATAATGATACTGGTACCTCTCGATTCTGGTACAAATGTAAAAATGAAATATTGGACAGTCTTTGTCTGGTACTTTGTCTGACCGAACGGAGAGAGATTGTAGAGGCTATTCCTATTCGAAATAATACAATTGTTCGCATGAAAAGTATCAGCCTTTACCAATTTAGCAATGGATACCTTACAAAAAAAAACTGGAAATAGAAGTGTAGCGACACATTTGAAATGGCCCATTCAAAAATTACAAATTAAAAAAATAGGTAATGGTAGCAAAAAATTAGCTTTTAAACAATTTCAAAGAATAACAAGTGCTAAAGGTAATATTAGTTAATAATCAAAAGTGCACATTTATTATGTGCATACAGCATATGGTATATGATAAGATCTATGGAATGCTAAGGACTGCATAGCTCAGTTGTTAAATGCGTGGTTTGTAGCTTGCGGATGCAATCTCGGTGACTTCAAATCCAGCACGCAGCAAGCTCTTCATTCCAAGTTTTTAATAGCTATCACTGGACATACCGAAGGACAGACACACAAACTTTGAGATTTATATATGTAGATTTAAGACTATATGGAGCTTTCACTTTACATTTTCGTCTTTAATTAATCACACCATGACTATAGACACGGAACTACAAGACTTTTATGTTATTGTGATGCATTAAAATACTTTTGAAAGTTGATAAACAGAAAATGGGTGTAACTAGAATTAGCCACTTTTAACAATTTTATATGAACAATTTTGAATATCGATAACTGCAGAGAGCAGAAATTATCTACAAGAAAGTTTGAAACTTGATAAATTCGTGTCCAAAATTGTCAACCTAAAAAGGTGTCATCGCTTGATAACTAAGAACTGTCTCTGCAAAACATTCAAATACAGCCCTGACCTCTAACAATTGGACAAAAATGATTGCTCGCAGAGCCAATAAGAACGGATTAACAACAACGCAAGTATATAATTGCGCATTTAATATCAGCCAAACTGGGGGCAAAATGATAAAAATGGTCAGCACAAAACTAGGCTGGCAGGTAGGAGCAGATTATCAGCTAGTGTTATGATTGGCTATTGTACAAATATAATATTAGACTCATATGCTGAATAATAAGACTCGCTATGCAGGAGCCAATACCAACTAGCAAAAGTCTGGCTACAATAATGTAACGCTGTAGATCAGCATGCAAACAAACAAGCACTAAACCAAAGTTGAGAGTTACCTCCACATGCCGAGGATTCACCACAAACTTTTCTATTAGCATGATGTCATCATTGAAGGACTTGAGAGCCTCATTCTTGGCAGAAGCGAGCTGAGAGGAGAACTCGTCTGCAGTCATGGCAATTCTCATCCCCTTTTCAAAGTAGAACCATGAAAGAGTTGCCTATCACCTTGATGGTAACATACTTAGCACAGTTCATGGAGGTTTATCTGGAGACACCATTTTTCATGAATTGATTGGCCTCTCATCTATGATATATGTGAGAGTCATACAGTTATCAATCTAGACAACGCAGAAAAAAACTATAGTTAAGGTTCATTCCATTGTTACAAAGTTTGTTCATCATTAGACTGACTGTAGGGACATGGGTCTAGGTAATCTTTAGGTTGTAAAGCTCTAACAAAATCTTCATATTGCATGCTATCATTCGTTTAGGGTTGCTCTAGATCACTCAAAGATTTATGGCACCCTCATACGCAGCATTGTTAAGACAACTCCCATTTTCTTAGAACTATAGCATAGGTATCAAAACACTCATTTTGTTACTGAAATGGTAACTCTGCTGGTATCTTTACTATGATAAGAGCCATGCCCGTCCATTTAACTAAAACCACGGCTAAAGGTCAACAAACAAAATAATTTTGCATCATACAGGATTCGAACACGCAACTTTCAGCGTGGTAGACCGACTGTGACTAAGAACTGTGCGAACACTCTGACGCCTGCCCCAATCAATCACATTTGCCAATGCCTGAATAACTGTGCAGATAGTTATGGCACACCTGACGATCTCTAACGGCGCACTATACATCCGGGGTATGCCTTCATAAAAAAACATATACAGTAGACCGTATAACCGTATAACAGTATACCTCATATAACTTCAGTTGTAGATAGCATAAAGAACTTAGGCTTCGTACTATGTACAAAAATTCCACATCATGTAAAGTGTCAAGTAGAGACTACTTCTCAAATTCGATATGTTTGGTAACATATCTCGCCGCGCTTGTGAGAGAGAAAAAAAAAGACATAGGTTTAACTTATATCTATTATATGAACAGCTTCCATAACATTTTATTTCGTCACGATAGATCGTCAGATGTCTCGACAAAACACAGAATAGGTAGCTGCGGAGTTGTTCATAACTACTTAAAGACGATCAATTGGTGCAGGTGTTACGGCGTCGGTCTACCAATTTGAATTGCGAGAGTTGGGAGTATCGCAAAAAGTTGTCTTTTATCCTTACCTTGACCCCCTAGATAGGGATAGACGATTTAACAAGTAGATGACGCTCTTTTTATAGTAAAATATTTTTTTGTTTTGCTTTATTGTAGAAGTATAAAGTTTTTGTTATTAGTTTTACTTTCCAGAATAGACTTCACTGTTTAAGAAAAATGATCAAATCGTTGTAAATGGGCGTCGAATATGTGTGTTCCCCATCAACTTATTGTAAACTCACCGCAATCATAGTTTATAAAACCGGTGAAATTGATGAGAAAAAGGAAACCAGCTGTCGATGCAAACTAATAATATTAGTTACGGTACAGCCAACAAATTAAAATGTTAAGCTTACTTTTCCTTTTTATATGGTCAAAGAGGTTTGTTTAAAAAACCTTGGAACGGATTAGGCGATTCACATGTATTTTACTGTTCATATAACATAAATTCGCTGTAACATAAACGTTCCTTGAACAGATTAGTTACGTTTTAGGAGCGTCTACTGCATTTAAATCAGCTTTACTTTACTGTATATTATTATAGGCAGCAAGAAGTAGCTTAATTCTTGTACTTCCTTATAAAGGTTCGATCATCACATTCAAACCGTTTGTCGCTGTTCTAAAATCCATTTAAAAAAGATCTTGACTCGGCTATTGTAACTGAGCAGCAACCTTAAATCAGTATCGCATTCAATTTTATTTTTATTGCGTATTTCAAATGTAAAACTTTAACGCATAATAATTTTGTCTCACATCTGTTAAAACCAATGGGGTCATAAATATGACAAGGTGAAAGAGTTTCAAGGAATATATCATGAAATATTTAGAGGCTATTAAGTTTAATAGAATGATACCCCACTTCACCAGCTCTATGTTAGAAAACTCTAATATTCTTCTAACCTTACAGACAAAAGAAAAAGCACGGTCTAGGCCCATCAGCCCCAAGCCTCTCTCCTGTAAACTTATATTAGTCTACAGTCTACTGGTTGGGAACTGAGTGGCTCTGGGCTGGTATTGATCCACAGTCCGCCATTAAACTTGGCAAAATAGCGCAAACTATCTGCAAAATTGGGAGATAAGGTCCAGCCAGCCAATCAGAATTTATATATTATTTTAGGCTATCATACATACATTATTGCATACAGATAATAATAATAAAGATCGATAATAAACTCAATAAGCCTTACTTTGCCACCTCCGCCTCTCACAGCTTTTATCATCACAGGATATCCAATTTTTTCAGCTTCTTGAAGAAGTCTGGTCTCTGATTGGTCATCACCATGATAGCCTTCTATGATTGGCACGTTGGCAGCCGACATAATATATTTAGAGGTGCTCTTTATTCCCATGTCTCGTATGGCAGTAGAAGGAGGACCTGCAGGAGTACAAAACTATAATTATAGGCATATTTAGAGGATGCAGTCAGCTACATCAAACAACTAAACAGAAGTTATCCAACACTTACTCAAGAGAGAACAACTCCGAATTTTTTAAAATAATATCACTACAACATTATGTCGCTATCGTTATGTCATCTCTAATGACCTAGAAGAACCACTAGAATAGATATAATTTATTACTGATTTAAGATGTTCCAAAATAATTGTATCCAATTCAATGCATGACTATCAGATGCAAATGCAAAAGACGCTTCTTGTAACATAAAGCGCATAATGTAAGCTCCACTTAACGTAAAGAGTTTATGTTGAGTTTTTTGCGTCGCATTACATAAAAAATTCCATATAGATTAAAGTGTCAAGTCGGTGCAAGTTCTCAAATTCAATTTGAAAAATGAGAGTCTTTAAAAATATCATTTTCCCTCTTGCATCACTTATGAGCGAAAATGGGTATAAGGTACCTCAATTACCGTACTTTTCGGACTATTAGCCGCTACTTTTTTATGACGATTTGAGCCATGTGGCTTATATAAGGGTGCGGATATTCTGTGGCTTTTTCCTTCATCACTAGGGCACAATAACCAGAATCTCCTGTTAGTGCGCCTTTAGCAGTGAAAGAAAATACGAAACAACGCCTAACGGCACTGTTTCGTATTAACCGACGCTTTTTAACCTAATGACTAACGGTACTGTTCCGTTAGGCATTAGGATAAAAAGCGTTGGTTAATACGAAACAGCGCTGTTAGGCACTGTTCCATTTTAAACAGCAAAGTTGCGGCCGCGTTAAAAATCACTGTCCTGAATTCTGCGGCCTATACAATTTTTTGGAAAATAAAGCAGATGCGGCTTATATTGGGGTGCGGTTTATAGTCCGAAAAGTGTGGTATATATGCAAGTACCTCGCAATCTAGCATGTCGTGAGAGATCCTCAGGTGTGACGATAAGGGAAAGGGAATGAATAACTGCGCAATCATTCAAAAATAATTGAAGACGTTCCATTGATGCAGGTGTTAGAGTGCCAGTCTACCTGTCTCAATGTTTCTGAATTAATGTCTCCGGCAATTAAAACAACAGAGCATGATGTTAACTTCAACTCTACAAAGAGTATCTCCTGGAACTCAATACTCGATCAGCTCGACTAAATATACATATGTAGAGCTCACCGACCTATGAAAGTTATATCATTCTCCTGACAGAGTTCAGCAAACTCGGTGTTTTCTGAGAGAAAGCCATAGCCCGGGTGCACAGCCTGAGAACCAGAGATCTTGCAGACCTCTATTATTTTCTCCTTATTCAGGTAGCTTTTCTGAGATTCGGCGGGACCGATGCAGTAGGCGCTGTCAGCCTGCAGCAGACAGCAGTAGTAGGCTGAGAAGAGCTACCAGACAGCGCCAGTAAAGTACCTGTCTCAGGTTGTCTAAAGCTAACACTGGAGACTGCTGCCCACTACTTGTATCGTTGCTTAAACGAAAACCAATTAGCAAAAGGAAAAAAATTAAAATATCATAGATTATAATTATTGTGTTTCTCGATGACAGTGTTCCATTCACTGTAAAGCTGAAGCCAGAAACTTCGACACCAGGTCACTTTAGTCTAGTCCAGCCATGGTCAGTGAGAAATAATCATATTTAAAAATAGAAACTATTGCATTTTACCAACTTTGACAATACTTTAAAATTACATAATATAACTGAACTTACTCATAAACTGCACTCAACTTGTACAACAAAAGGAACCATGTATGAAAGTCTTGATAAGACTGGTTGTACTGATAAAACTGGTTGTACTGGTACCATGGAAATCAATTATAAAACAAATTACATAAATGGTGATAAAACTGTGATTGAATGTAATTTCTCTTCAGGCAGAACAGAGAGCTGGTCCACTACAGTATCTTGATAGGCTGACTCAAGAAACAACTTATCTTTGTTATAACAAAGACAAGGATCCAAAAACAAATAAAGCATTTACAACATACAGATGCTTCTCCACATTTGAAAGATTGATGGGGAAAGTATGATAAACACAATGCCAAAAGTCATCAATCTGTCCATCTCGGCGGCAAAAAAAATCGGAAACAAAATATGGATTGTTTTTAGAAACTTTCTTCTATTTTCTATTTGGAGAAGAAAATAATTCTTCAGAGAGTTCTGTAAGCATAAAATAGATATTGCCAGTAAATACAGTGATACAGAGACTAGATACTTACTCACATGGCTGAATTCTGAAATAAAAACTATAAAACAAACCGTATAAATATTATAAACAACATAATGCAGCATAGTTATGTTAAGAAAGAGATTCCAAACTTTGGCGTTTCCGAGATGGCTGTGATTAACTGTTCGTTTTTGAGCTTTTAAGAGCTTGTAATCACATTTTCACATATTTTGCACCTACAACACAGCAGAGTAAGACATGGTGAACCTTTTGATACCAAATAAACGTAATGTGAATATTATTGCCAGTCAACCTTTAAAGACGAACAAGTATCGGTATTTTGCTATTATTTGCGATGGCTTTTGACACTCAAGGTGATCTGACTGCAAGAATATTTCGAGATTAAAATCGACAAAACTTGATCGCGGTTAAAACTCTTGGATTCAAACAAAAGTGTGATTATGACATCTATAGTTTGGCCGAGAGACTGACAAGATAAAGATGAGTGTATACACTTTTAAAATTTGACAACTGCAAATCAAAGGCTTTAACTATCACTTCTCCAATTGTACACTTTGTACATTGTTCGTATTAATTCAGAGCAGCATCTGGAACTATCAGCAGTGTTTAACCCATTTAAACACCACTACCTTGAAGCAAGGAATATAACAATTGCAACCGATAGCTCTAAGTACATACCAGAGCTACGTGGAGGGATTTAGCATCAGCTTCACTGTAAACAGCCACGGTCTCTACACCCATGTCTCGGGCAGTGCGCATTACCCGACATGCTATCTCCCCTCTGTTAGCTATCACTAGCTTCCTTATTGGCTTTCCTGTGAACATACGTAGACATCTAAAAATTTGAACAAACATAGTTCCAAGGACTGTGAGTTCCCTTAAGTAAGGCTGCCAAAGTCTCGGCTCCACAGAGCAATCAGCGCATCAGCATAACAACTACAGTGGCCATCTTTGATGGCAATCCACACTTGCTGACACTTAAAAACCTACTTCAATGGAAACTAATTATAAAAGGCAAAATGGAAATACATGTGATGAGGTAAATAGAAACAAACTCAGGGTAGAGGAAAAATCTTTAACACATATCATTCCTCATAAAACTAGAAAATGTTATAGAAAATAATAGGCTTTGCGGTAGTTTCAACTTGAATAACCTCCTTGATTGTCTAAAATTTTGTTATGCTGCAGCGGAGTCATCTTTAAAAGGCCTTACTTTAAGCCTGGTTTCCATATGACAGCGCAAGGCGCGCAACAAGGTGCACAACGTCGTGCGTAGGCCAGTTGTGATATGGAAACGTCAACGCACGACGGTCGCGCGATGTGCGTACGCTGATCGCAAGTATCCAACAGAATGGATCCTTGCGATGGGTGCGTGCGATTATGTATCCCACAATACACCGCTCGACCTTTTCAACCTATCCCACAATTCCAGCGAAGGGCTTTGTTCCGAATAAATGCGGTCTCTTTCGGTCTCTCTTAATTTCAAGCATTGCGTGATCTTGCGACAGTGTGATTGACATATAGACTTAGGGCCACGCAACTGCAGGTCACAATTTAATCGATGTGATTTGATTACCTTTATCAACCACAGTATATTTATTGAAGCATAATTAATTAACCCAGAACATGTGTTTGTATTGGTCGGGCGTTAGCACGATCCCTGAGCATTGTTGATAATCTAGAATCCTAGTTTATTATTAGCGCTCTCTGGGTTTAACAGCACCGAATGTCACAGAAAAGCGAAGCCTCAATGGCAGCAAAAGGGATCGACTACCTAAGGCTAAATAATATTTATGACATCACATTGTGGGAACCGCAACCAAGTGTTTTTTTTATTGCAGGACATGCTTTTGACACCCTGCTTTTCATAGTTCTACTATTCTTTGTGTATTGAATATAGGCTCATTCGAAAGCCAAGACTCTGATGTATTGAACTATATAATAAAAAAAGTTATATAATTTATGTGCTTTAAGGAAGGAACCTTAGTGCTAATAATGTCAGGTAATGAACCAATGAGCATAAAACAGGCGATGATGTGATACGTGTCATTCATTTCTGTCACTATTATCATAATGACAAACTATTATGAGATGATTGCCTGGTTAGAAAACTGCTGGAATATCATTATACTAATATTTCTGTTCATCCCTAAATTCATTATTCTTAAGTTCGGGGTTGAGGATGAACCAAGTTTTGGCAATTTCAATTTTTAGCAAAATTTAAACAAAAGTTATGACGAATATAAAATTTATGTAAGATAGCAGAAGCTCAGCGGTTCTCTATAACTTCAAGTTTTCAATGTTTTGTAACTAAAATTGAAGTCTATTGTTACAACTAATTTAGGAAAGGCCCCACAACTAGCTAATCAAAATGGCTCCTAGGAATCGAGTCAACCAAACAGGTAGTATTTGGATTGGTCTAACCTAACGCTCTCCTTACGCCACTAGAGTATCGCGCTTGTTGCATTTTGTACGTAGAAACAATCTTTAATTTTTTTAAATATCCACCAGAAAATTTTAACCGAGGTTTTTGCAACTGTGAAGAAAAATCAAAACACTGCCTTATTAGCATTAATTGAACAAGTACCCTGGCAGTTAAAGGTGCCACGAGAGATCGTAAGATATATCGATAAATCACACAGAATAACTATCTGCACAATTACTCTGAAGCGGCAGAAGCCGATTGATTGTCGGGAGTGTTAGAGTATTAAACTAAAAAGTTGAATGTCATGTGTTCGAGCAATCTTCGACCCTGACTTTGAAAGATGGATAGACACTGCTTTTATTATAGTAAAGATTTCGCAAATTGTTTAAGCATGATCAGAATGGACTATCATTCTCCTGCAGCTCTGGCAGACATGACTGTAACAAGCTGATAGGCTAAACAAGTATATTATTAAACAAAACTTTGGCTTAGTGGCCACTAAAAATAATAACTTATATAAGTAATCTACTTACTTTTAACATCCTGCTGAGAGCCTACTTGTGTAACATAAGCTTGACTCAGCAACAGCCGTCTACAAGAAAATGTGAAAATTAAAATTGGCTAACCAGTCAAATTGACTAACAAGTCAAACTGATGAACACCACAAAACGTCCAACAATAAGACCAATAAGTATATAACGAACTTGTACTGACACAACAAGTACTTTTGATATATTTGTCATTAGAAAAGGCTAAAACTAAATGAAGAATATCAAAACTTTCTTCTCAAAAATCACAACAGCCTTTAAATTCGTCATTCAATTACTAGTGTAGGGGCCGGCAGTATTTATGAAGAGAAAGCTATAGCTTCTACAAATTCAACAAAATATTTTGCGCTACGAACATACAGCAACGCTACAACTTGGACAACGGTCAAAATTCAAAACTGCAAAAATTGCCCAAAAGGGCGAGCAAAAGTAATGAAATTATGATTACGAAAGTAGTTTGCTTGTAGACGACTCCTTCAATGGCGTTGAATTAATTTGAATATTTGTTTTGCTAAAGCTCAGCCACGTACCAAAATTTCATTATAGCTACTTTACCGTTGATGAGTGACACTGAGTAAAGCCGGCCATTTGCAAGCTATATTTTGTATTAGTCTAACGGGCGCTGCCATTTTTTATGAAAATGCGAGAAATGTAGCTCGCTACATCTGATAAAGCAATTGCAGGCAATAAGTAAGTACCGCTAGCAAATAATTCGTTGCGAAGTTGTCTCCTCGCAGTTAAAACAACTCTCAATCAGACATGTTTAGGTAGGATAATGGCTAATACCGATAGCATTTAAAATTATTCTGAAACATCTGTATAAGAGTGAACGAGCAAGTGAGTGAACAACAACAGTAAAAAATGAAATAACTAAAAAGAGATATACATGTCGATAGTAGTTAAGAAAATTTACAACTTTTGGAGGAAAAATCCCAAGGAATCAATTTTCCAATTTAAAGAAAATAACAAAATGCTGCAATCAAATGGTAGGCAATATAAGACAAATAAAAACACTAGGTATATTAAATTTTAGTTCATGTATATGTATATTAAGTTGCATGCAAAAAAATGCAAACGTTAAAGAGAAAGTATTACAGTTTTAATGAGTGCAAATCGAGTAGACTAGGCTTGAAGTATGTCAATGATTGATAACTAACAAATAATCAAAGATCAGAATCAGAAAAACTCGTAAGAATCTCAAATTGATGAATTTAAACACTGACACAAGTATGGTAGACAACATATAGCATTAGTTCTACTACATAGAGCAAAGAGTTTAACTGGTGATCAGCACCAATATGTTTGTCCAATAGTGGGTGGAGCTAAGAAGCTACCATAGCATAGCATCACATAACAAATACTATTGCGTTCTCTAATTTATCTCATAATACTCGCAAGTTTTAACAAGGATGCCAGAAGTGGATACATGTTACCTAAATGAAACTGATATTTTAGCATAACTTAACAGCAGACTGCTACTCCCTATATCTGGTAAGCAGCGCAAGAAGTTACTTTAATAGAGAGATCTTTATTAGAGCCTTATGTCACTGTTGTTATGATTCATCAATAGAGAGATCTTTATTAGAGCCTTATATTACTGTTGTTATGATTCATCAATAGAGAGATCTTTATTGGAGCCTCATGTTACTGTTGTTATGATTCATCAAAACTGGTAAAGGTTTAGCATCTATCTTTATTGTGTTGTAATTATTTCCAAAGCTTCTATACAGCCCATTTTAGTGTTGTCTTGCCTATAATGCCTTACAATATTTTATGGAAAATCTGGTGTATCCCTTTACTGCCTACTTTGAGTGCAATGTTCTGCTTGCTTTTGCAATTACCCACCCACTTTTTAGCATCTCAAAAGGAAATGGAGCACTTTTTGATAGTGTTATTAGTAATATGAACTAGTTTTAATAAAATTACTGTTCACATATGTCCTTCTTTTGGCCAAACTGCTACGTGTTGAACCAAACCTGTTGCCATGGAATACGGATAAAACACTAACTGTTTATGCTTACTTGTATGCAAAAGACTCTGCAATGATAGACGTTGTTTGTAGGTTACAAACAACTCTTGTTTGTTTGACTAATATAAACTGGGCCATGTCTGAACATTGAAAAATTCTACAAATAGAAAATAGAGTACTGTACACCCATATGATAGCCATGCAGCCTACATATATAGTTTTGCACGTATACTAGACTAAAATATGGTGCAATAAGTGTGTACAGTGTACATGTTCAAGAACCACATGGTTATACCTGCTTTAGGTTACAGTATAATATTATTGCAAGTAATAATAACAAATTAAAATTATATTACAACATTCTGCCAATCGGTCAAAGTGTCATTCTTTTGACAAACACGCTCGCATTTGATTTTTTTCAGACTCTCAAAATTGTCAAAAAAATTGAAAGTTTGAGAAAGTGATGTCCAAAGAAGCGGGGCTCAACTGTATTTCGACTTCAAAAAGATGTGATCTGTCAAAACAACTTTGTCATTAACCCAATGAAGCTCTAAATTGAAAATACATTACCTCTTACTATATTAACTATGCCCATAGGCCAGAATATAGTAAGAGGTAAATGATTCATGAATGGAATTTCAGATTTTTAGTTACCATAATCACTGCTCTAGGATAAGTAATTTGTTCTTTTTGCAGGTCACAGTCTGGAAGAATGGTGAGCTCAACCAGTTGCCAACTTGGACTTAATACTAAGTTATTTGTATTCACCACTATTGTCTTTTTCTATCTTATCTTTGGTGCTGCTGTGTTCTCTGGTCTGGAACAACCTATAGAAAAACAGTATGCTGACGAACTGCGACATATTCGTCAGCAGTTTGCAACCAAAGTCAACAATTCTATCACGCGTAAGTAAATAGTTCTATCAGTGGTTATACTTGGTAGCCTATTATTTGCATCAAATCCCTAATCAGGAAGTTTAAAAATGTCAAAAAGTGCGGTCGCAAAGGATCTCAATGATAAAGCATTCTTATATTTCATTTGCCATAGCTCGATAGGTGCTTCTTACAAATGTCTGAAATTTTACTTTAGTTAGGTGTATAGTTGCAGTGCTAGTAATTCAATGTCCACTCAGAGTTTTCAAGACCTTTTTAACACTCTTATAAATCTATAAGCTACACTAGGGTCGGTAGCTACATTAAACTCCTAATATGAAGAGTTGATGGTACTTGAGTTATCGATTAATGCCTCATACTTGCTTCAATTTAACAATATCATGATATTACTGCTGCATCACATAGAGATGATCTCCAGCCCTCAAGATCTTGACAGATTTTGAGAGCTATGAGTATTATATTTCCTGCTTATGCAGGTAATAGATTTAAAACAGTTGCCTAGTAGAAAAACTGGTGGTTGAAGTTGCTCTTACAATCTACTGCAGATATAAAATGTATGTCAGAGACTTCACACATGTTGTCTATATTAGCTGATGTAGTGTAGATATCATTACATTATACAGTCTACAGTAAACTGAGAAGAAAGTTGTTATGTACTTACTTTGAGTTGTTACTCCGTTAACTTCCATTCTAGATATAGAGTTTCATTTTTGTTAGTAATATTTGAGTTTGACCAGATCTGGCGTCTGACAACTGGTGTGACTTTGATACGGTTAGCCAATGCATGCTAATTGACAACCTAATTCAACCTTCTTGCATATATATTAGCTGCAGTGTAACTTCCTCATGGTTAACAACTAGATGTACCTGACAAACATTAAGCATTACAACCTTGTAGAAGAATAAACCATCTGTAAAAACTATTTTATTCTGTAAAGTATTAAAAAATATTTTGGCCATTGTCTCCAAAAAACCGTTTAAGTTTTTTTTATTTTGCACACATGTAATATTTTGCAAAAGTTCACCTAACTGAAAATCTAAAATTATGCTTCAGTAAATACCAGTGCAGTCTGCCATTTCAAACTATATGTAGTTCCACTTATAATTGCTGTAACTAGCAGTAAGAGAAAATTAAACTTCACTATTGGCCTTATCAGCAACTGACAGTACCATGAATATACAGCTTCCAAAATAAATGTAGAATAGTTTTTATAGTGCTTTCACTTGTGCTTATTTTGCTTTTTGCGTACACTCCCACTAAATTAAACTATAGATAGGTATAAATATTAGGGTAGGCTTACAATAAAAACTACTATGATACTTAACTGAAATATTGTGTTTACATCTGAGCGTAAAACCTCCGATATGCCACTTATCCGGTTAAAAGCTTAACCATGTTTCTTTCGACATAATAGAGTGAGTTGAAACTCAGTTGAAATTCTTTATTACTGGTCTTCCCTTGAGGCTTTTTTCTCTCAAACCACAAAGAGAAAGGTTTAAGTGCTGCTAACTGATGTCTCTCTGTTTGCTATGATTAGGAGTCCTTTATGTGTCAAGCATATGTACTTAGTTCTTTAAAGCCTTTAAGTACTTTAACCCAATAATAACCCAGTACTTCAAGCTCTTTTTGAACGTGTTTGTAATTATTAAACTTCGAAGATCATATGATAACCTTTTTATTCCAAATCCAAGACTTAGGTTTTCAATGATATCCTAGCTATTATACCACTAGCATCGACATCTGAAACGTTGCCATTAAGTGATCATGTGATTACTCATTGTTCCCTTAACTCATGGGTGACGGTTCAAAGATTATGTAGGCGCATAGCTTTGTGCATTCAGCCTTAAACCTAAAGTTGTACTAATGTTGTAGTTGATTTGCTATTCTACACCACAGTAAACTAGTTTAAAAGTATTTGGACATTCAGTAAGTGCTATCTACAACTTTGACTCTCTGACTCACCACTAACAGAAAACTGTTAAGCTGGTATCTCAGCTACAATTTATATTAGGATGCTGGTAGTGCACTCAATTTATCAATGAGCATCTGTATAGAGTGGAATTCTTAAATAAAAGGCTCCATCTCATAACATTTTCAATAGCAGTGCGGTTAAATTACAGGCTAAGTTGTCTTTTGACTGACCGAGAAGTTAAAATTATGCTAGTAACTCCAGTTTGTTTAGCCTTTATAACAGGTGAGCCAGTTATCTGCATGCTATCTGTATAGCAGCCTTATACAAATGAAAAGAAGTTGCACTTTTCGAAAATTTGAAAATGGAAGCAATCACTGCTAGATACAAAGTTTGATTTTATAAATTACGTGTGTAAAAATTGCAAGTATATATAAGTTACATGTATGTAGCTTACATGTATGTAAGTTACATGTATGTAAGTTACATGCATGTATTCTACAGGTATGTAAGCTGCATATAAGTAAGTATGTTACACACTTGTTACGTTTGTAACAAAATGATGAGGCATAGATTCAACATTTTTTTCTCCTTGATGTGGTGCTGAACATTGATATTAACTTTATGTTATGCTGCTAATTTTTATGTTCTCAAAAGATTGTTTTACTTTTTTATGACTTGAAATTATTTTATGTATTGTATTTCATATTTGTGAAGTTCGGATAAATTGCAGAGGTTTTTATTAATCAATGTTGTTCTATGAGCACCACGTTGATAATCAAATGCAGTTTTTACCATTGTTCCCTAAGCAGGTGAAAAATATACCTGGCCTGCTAAGTTATCTTGCTATTTGAAGCTACATTTTAATAGTTCTCTTGATTTTTTGGTTTCATTAAACCTTTATAGGGTCCATAGACACATTGTAAATTAATTTGGGAGTTATTATAGTTATTGACAGTATACACACTGCATTTATCAAAAAGGCTTCAACTCTCTTTCTGAAATCTTAAAACGTGCCGTAATTGTATCAATTCTAGCATCTATCAGCTACTCAATTCTTATTTTGCAACTGCTATTGTAGATGAGGAGTTGGAAGAGTTTCTGCAAGCAGTCATCAACTATAACAAGTTTGGGGTTCTCGTAACAAACAATGTTACATTCCAGTCTGGATGGACCTTTGGAGAAGCATTCTTTTTCACGTGTTCGCTATTAACCACAGTTGGTAAGGGAACCTTACAGTTTTTTACAATGTATCTACTGTCTCACTTAGTTTTCTTAGGTCACGTTGTAATGCAAACTTGTCATAGAAGAAAGGCTTTAGCTTAAAAATACAAAAATGTTACAACAGAGACTAGCAAGATTATTTTTGCATTTGAGAAGAGTAATTAATCATGTTCTGTTATCTCTTGATCACAAGGAGCTTCCTCCGATAATCCAAGCATATTATTCAGCAGAAACTGCGCACAATTTGCTGTTAGAATACACGGTGATAGCAGATAGGTCTAAACTTACCATACCATGCTACAGGATTACATTTAGACCTTGTTAGTTTTAATGAATATATCTTTGTGTCTTTGAATTTAACAAGATACCCAGCTATCTAGTCCGCAGCATGAGAGCAGCAGTGGTCTAGTGGTCTAGCATGACCTGCAAACATCAGGTTAAAGTTCAATTCTCAATAAATGTAATGACAGGAATCACATCCAACCTTAAACTGTTGATCTTTAACTTGGTGTGGACCTGACCATGAAGGTTCCCTTATCACTGAACTCGAGTATGTCCAATCATGACTCAGAACCATTGTTTGTGCAACAATGCTCCCAAACACACACAATAAACTAATCAGACACCATATTCACTTTTTGAGTGGCTGCTCACCCGGTGTAAACAGCCAGTGCTTGATATTTTATTTTACAGAATGAACCCAGAAAAGAATTTTAAACATTCTTAGTAAAAGCAAAGGTTTTGCTGGCAGTCTGTACCAACAAAAACTTGGCTTTGCTTTGCTGTGCCCAACATGGTCGAGTCAAAAACTGTGACCTAGTAGTTCTCATAAAAATCAAACGGTTTAGCAGTTTGTTTCTAAAATACAGTTTAGCTCCAATCTTCCAATGGCAGATGCAATGCCTTTAGAAAATATTTTGTTAACCTTACAACAGTGCAGCATAATTTATATTCAATGTTTCACCATGAGAAGTATGCCATGATCCATACAAGCCAATATAAAAATAAATGAGTGTAACGCCAAAAGTACTTGATGTGTTTTATGACTGTAAGAAGTAGACCTATAATAATATACTATATCTTAATACAGTGATAAGATGTGATTCAAAAACTGTTCATGTAGTTTGATGTTAATATGCAGCTTAAGTGTTTGCAGCTAGCATCATAAATCTCGTCTAAAGTCGCTGCAATGAGAACAGCGACGCATGAAGAAGTCCGCATTGACCATTAATAAGTAAAAGCAAAGAGGAACATGCTTTGACTATCGCACCGCACCGTAACTTGCAATTAATCATGCTTAGCTAAAGCTTGTCAAATTTGGTTCAACTTTTTTCCTCCTTTGTTAGATTTTTTACCCCCTAACTTCTACTTAAATAGTTCCTATGAGAAATACCATCTGCAGGAAACAGTAATTTATCAGCTAAGAAGGCCATGCAAAGTAAACACTTGCAGCTGGTCACCACCTCAGCTTTAGAACACTACTCACAAGAGTGAGAAACTGAAGACTCAAGACTAAAGACTCACTGGGATGCTTTTAGGGACAACATGTAGTATCTACATTTGGTCTTTTACAAATCATCAACTACAGACTGTATCCGAGCAAACAGAGCTCAGCCAAGCAGGGCACGATCACAAAACTGTAGTCATTAAAAGCCCATAGTGTTTTCTTTGCCATAATAATTACATTAAAACAATTATGGCAAAATAGAGTTGAAAAGAGTTGATAATGCATTATTAGCATAATTTATTTTATGTAAACAGCACAACGTAGATAAAGAATATGTTACAAATATAGACAATACTTGCCCATTTTCTTTTTACGCTTTAAAGTTTTATGCGTTTGCCAGTATGTAATAGTCTAAAAAATGCATTTTAATAAATGAAGATCTTATTAGCTAAAAGCATCAATGTTTTAAAAGCAATCCGTGTATCTTCTACTTAACAAAATATAGCTATAAACTGTGGATATGTATAGAAGAGGAGACATATACCAAAGTCAAAAAATATATTTTAATAAGCTTAATTATTGAAAATTTAAAATAAATGAAAACTGTGAGAAATGCTCATACTTATCCAGACTTGAAAACGCCTAAACAATTTTAAAAATTCGAAACCTTGAAATAAACTTCTAAAAACTTATCCATAGCAAGACAAAGTAAGTGAGAACAAATATCGAGCTTTTTACTAAATTTATATACCACCTTATTGGAGAATGATAGGTTTGGACCCAATTATTAGAATAGCTACTGATGGAGACATGAAGGGCATCTGACTTTAACCTGTTCTTTATGCCAAATGCAACATGGTTTCTGACAACTTGTCATGAAACTGCTAAAGCAGATGAATTCTTAGCATAGCTTATAACTGGGTATCCATTGAATTTTAGCATGCTTCTGATCATCAAAGTTTTGGTGCTACTGGACTGATACATGTCTAGTCAAACTCACAGAGTCATTGTCTGTTTCACATTGCTCTTACACTGCACAATTGACTCTAGCAGCCTATACAAGCAAATATCATACTTGACCTTTGAGATATTGGCAATAAAAATTACTAACTAAAATTACCATAAAGTTGCGTTTCTATTAGATTGATATATCGGAGTTGCTCCCACGTCAACCAAGTCAGTTTGGCGTAAAATGAAAATTTGTTGTAAAATGCCGACGCAAGAAAGCAAATACCATACATAACTTTTGAGACATTTTCAATTGCAAATATCTCCAAAATTATTACCGTACGTGAAATGATCATAAACATGCGGTTACACTAGTCCAGTTTATCGGAGCTGCTTAATTTTGAAAATTGGTTGTCAATCGGCTTTGTCCTAGTCTCCGCTGTTCGATTTTGACCGACATATATATATACTGAGTATTTTGCCAATAATATTTCAAAATAGCTCCAAAAATACAATGGCGGTATATTCTATTCTCTCAAAGAATCAGTTACAAATAGCGTTAATAGCAGAATAGGTGCTTTTACACCAAGATAATTTAAAATCAAAACTAATTAGTAATTACTACCGGCTATGTTCATTACGCACATGTACATGCGGTGTAGCAACGAAAGACTCTTTTTGTGTGTTTATGCTGATAAGAGCGGAAAATAGATTGGGTATTGATGTTGTATACAATGGATAAAATGGTGACACATTTCTATGGTCAGAGTTTGAGTTGGTTTGGTAGAAAATCTCTGCAAAATGTATCTTAAATCATTTACAGACTAAAAGCCTTTTCAATTCTGATTCTCCTGAAGAAAACACAACTCTGACAATTCGGCCAGGTGCAAACGCACCATAAGAGATTGTTTCTACAAATTTCTGGGCCAAAATATCGAGTTATCTTACACAATCAGCTCTGACTTGTCATATGCCCTTTGACTCTTTTAATCCTTTTAGTGATTGTGATAACTAAACAGGAAATGCTTCTAACAATCTTACTAATTACATGTAACTTTTTAAATTTTGCAGGTTATGGCTATACGATTCCTTTATCAGACTCAGGAAAACTCTTTGCAATATTTTATGCAACTTTCGGAGTGCCTCTGACATTTGTGATGCTGTCAGCTGTCACCTTAAGGTTGATGAAACCACTTAATTTACTTTTGAGGTTTCTGCGTTCAAAGGTAAGTTTTTCAAAGGAAAGATTTTCAAAACGAAAAATGATCGTAGTTAAGTCTGTTTAAACCAATGAATATGCCTGGGTAGCTGAACATTTTAAAACTCAGCATCAGCTAAGGATTTTAAATTTTCATGGCATAATTTTGAAATATTTTACCTTATTGCTGGTGAAAAAATAACTTTGTTTTCCTGTTTATTTGCTAAACATAATTACTTTATCATCTTACTAGTGAAATTACAGGTATTAAAAACCAGCTTATAAAAATAGACCTATTAACTATACATATAGTATAGTTAATAGGTCTATTAGTTAATGAGTATAGTTGATTAAATATAGTTAATAGCTCTATGCTAAAACAATGAGAGGTAATGTAGTTGCCTGTCACTTGCCATTAGCCTGGCACATTGCCAATGGCTAGTTTGAGTAAGAATAAGAGCTAACTACTTGCTGTCCGATTGAGCACGCCTAAAATTATGCCAACGCCCTCCATGATGTTGCGTTGTAACGATATCATATATCACCTAATGGATTTATCAAGCTTGTGTGGCTTAATCGGGAAGGAATTGGACTGGCGATTGGGAAGATCTGAGATCAAACCTGCTGCAATACGGATTTGTTATTTTAAGACTTAAATACCTATAGTTAGTCAAACACAGAAAAACATAAGCAGACGCACCAACTTTGATAAATATATATAGATATATATATATATATATAGATATATAAATATATATATAAATATATCTGGTTAAAATTTGCTATTGATTTATGGATTTATCGGTTTTTAGAAAAACTAATGTTTTATCTAAAAACGTGTGTTTTAAAGAGAATTAAGCTAGAAGTGGAACACTTGTTGTTTTTGTGTCTTTATGGAAGGTTGTCTTGCAGCTAGAGATTTTTTTACATTCAAATATATTTTGATAGCTGTAAAAAACAAACTGTCATACACCCGTTATGTTTTTATGCAAAAAAACTGCAAATATACAGTCAATAATATTTCTTTGGAAACAAGCAAATAACATTATCATATCAAATCACTTGTTACAAAACAAAGTAACTTATTATATTTTCCATATTTATTTATCTATATTAGAATAAGTATATTCAAAATTTTAATTTCTTTGCTTGCAAATAGAAAATGTTTAAAAATTACAATGTTAGGTAACTGGAAAACATTTATAAAAACTTCTTAGTGGAATTACAATAGTCTATAGCAGTCATGTACATGCATATGTATATGTACATTCAAATGTGCTGTAAATACACATGTACAATTTATATGTACACGTGTATGTATATTCACATGTGCAAATGCATGTATATCTACATGTACATGCATATGCACATCTATATGTGTATGCACATGTATATTTACATGTACATACTAATATAAATGTGCATGTATATTTACATGTGCATGTATATTTGCATGTACATGCATGTATACATGTACATGTAAATATTGATGTACATAGATATTTACATGTTTATGTATACGTATATTTGCATGTGCATGTACATGTATATCTACATGTACATGCAAATATGCATGTATATTTACATGTAAATTTAATTATAAATGAGCAAATACAGGTACAAGTAAATACACATGCACATGCATTCGCGATTATAGATATACATTGTAATCATGAAAAAGCTATGCAAAGTCATTCAGTAAACCAGGGAAATACTTATACAATCTCAACTCTTTATTGTATTTCTCATCATTTCTAAACATTATTGACCTCTGTTTTAGCTATTGAAGGGAAAACAAGATATATACATGAAGCTAGTTCATCTTGCCATAGTGCTATCAACACTGCTCCTTTGTATCTTCCTACTCCCGGCAGCAATATTCTCATCTCTAGAGAGTGAATGGAACTACCTTGACAGCCTTTACTATTGCATCATATCAGTATCAACCATCGGTAGGTAACAAGTATAACCCAAATAGCCATGTACACATGAAATTCATAAGTATAGCCATACACATGTACATCTAGCTGTCTATCATTTCATCACACAAAGTATGTACTTTGGTCTCTTAGCTCCAGTATTATAGTTTGCTAAATGTAATAAAGCGATTAACTAGTATGTCTCCTCATGCCACTGCAATTCTAGCCTCTGGTAAATAGGAGAAGGCAACTTTGAAGTTGCTTGTTTGTAAAAAATCCTGTGGTGAACAAACAGGCAAATTGCTATAAGACTGGTGATGCCTGACAGCTAAAGATTAAATATTTGACTATATAATTTAAGTCAAGGTGAATATGTTTTAGGTCTCGGTGACTATGTTCCTGGGAATGGCTATTCCCAGCCATCACGCACATTCTATCAACTTAGTGTATCCAGTAAGTATATTTGGAGTTGTCGTACATTTATTCATGTGCTTACAATTGAAGCCAATTTTTTTCAAGAACTTGTAGATTATGCTTTTGTTAAAAAAGTTACCCAAAGGCATATAAACAGTTGCTGTTTTAGTAGAATGTCAAGTCGACCAATTTGCTTGAATCCTTTCTTACTACAAGTTTTACAACCCGAAACATCTTTGGACAATGATTGACTTAAATTGGATGATTGAATACTTTCAATACAATGCTACATGTAGCTAAGAGTTATCTTCTATTTGTAGTCATCACAATGTAATTTCTCAATTTTGTTGAATGTCAATTGAAAACTTAAAAAGCACAAATCATTCCATTGAATGTTATAAAACATATTTTTGCTTCTTTGCATAAATAGAAAAGCTTTTACTCTAATAGGACAATTTAAATCTAGAAATATAACTATGTTCTAAATGAGTAGCTAAAATATAACTTATTTTAAGACTGTTGTAGTTATATATAGCTAAAAAGGCAGGGGCTGGTCTTATACAATTGTCTGTCGAACTACTAGGTGCTCTTCTAAGATTTGGATGAAAGCAATTAACGAACATCATTAAAACATTTTGCGTATTTTCTGAGACTAAAAGAAAATGTCTTCAACTAATGGATCTATTGTCCAATTACATTCACAGGCAGACCAAAGGGTTATTGACATGTGGAGACACATGTCAATAACCCTTTGACCTGCTTCTGTTGTCAGATGAATGCCAGCTATCGAACTGAAATAGCTGTAAGGTATTAGCATCTGAAAGAAATGAAAACATCTTCTAAACATTAGAAATGTTTAATATGGCAGGACAGTCGTTAAACTTTGTCAAGTGTTCTTGTTCATTGCAAATAAATTTGCATCAATCAAAGAGGCTCATCTACATGTATTTGATTAATAAATAGGTAGTTATTGACAATCAGCAAGACTCTGCCATATTCTGTACGCTGTCTTTAATATATCTGTTTGACTCTCGTTTTCTGCAATGCAGAAAATCTTTTTCATTAACCGGGGAGTTTTCTACAATGGTAAATAAATGTACTTTGATCTGTTCCCTTAGGCCTGCCTTATATATTGATGTGATATAAGTTAGTATTTATACAGCAACATTTATCTCAAAACTACCTTTTTGTTAGAGTTTTTATAAGATATAGGTATACATTAACAACTGTAACATATGTTAGAGTTGGTACAATGTGTAAAATAGCACAAGTATGTTTGAAATGTTTCCCTTTTCTATTCATATTTTTGCTATGGATTAAACCAGGCAAGTGTCTGTAAGTATCACAGATGACAGAAACATTTAAAATGTATGTAAAGATTAGTTTTGGAAGACTTCGCAAGCATATTGTCAACTTCGAGAACTTGAGACGAATTAAAAAAGTCTCCTTTAGTACCTAATACTACTTCAATTACCATTGGTCTTACATACTTTGTTAAATTGTGTAAAATGTGTACTTACATTAGCATTCATTTTCCAACATCAAATCTCCTATTTTGTATTTCCCATGAAAATTCATAAAATAACTTTTTTAGCATAATGTTTTTGGCATCAAATCACCAATGCCAGGTCTCAACATTCTAGTGAATGCTGGCTCCCGCCATGTACTAACCGATATAGCAGTAACTAATATACAACAACATGACAATATTGACTAGTCTGTCACAGGGCACTAACGACATAGGTCTACCAACATTTGCCAGTACAATCGTGCCAGCTTCAATTTGCATGTGCAAAGTTGCCAGAACCAGCATGGCAATGCCAACCTTTCAACATCAGCCAACTAACACCCGCTAGCCAAATAACCTACTAGCCAACATAAACTTGCCAAAATCTACATTGACTCGCCAACAACATCTTGTTTCTATCAACTTGATATGGCAACTGGCAAACGGCAACTTGTCATGAGAAGTTATTTTTATACTAATGTGTGTCTTAATGGAAAGTATACAAAAGCTTTTTTTGGTAAAAGCCAAGAATTTCACATCTCTCTAATTTAGACCGTCACTGTTAAAAGTTCATTAAAAGAGTTTTAGACGTTTTTTTGTAACTTGTCACTCAGCTATCATTGCCTATTGAGAACAGCTGCCGCCAAATAGCTTACGACTCCTGATTTGCAAACAACAGGTTGGAGTTGAATTCTCACAGAAAGCCACTGGTGGTAACAAGAATGGTATACTCAACCTTAAACTGCTCTCTGCAACTGGGCATGTCTTCAGTCTTCGAGGTCCCTTTGTAAATGAACTTGGACATGTTCAGCCAAAATCACAGACCAGCATTGTTGGTGCAATAATGCTCATAAAAGCATGCGCAGCCTCTGCAGACACCATACTTAATCCTTGAGGAAAAACTCTAGCTATTTCTTTCAGTAAAAAAATTATCAGAGCTTGCTCAATTTTTGTTTAGTTTAAACCACACAAAATTATGAAACAGCGGAATATAATGTGGCCAGCCAATAAATGGAGCCAAAAGATTCATTAGCAGCAGTTGAACAACCTTTGTGTTATATTATAGTATATTATACATATATTACAGTATATTATACAGGGCAATTTAATTCACCTTCTATATTAATTTATTTGCAGTTTACCTCTTCTTTGGAATAATATGTGTTATGGTTACCATCCGTACTGTCACAAACATCAAACAGTTAAACTTTGTTCGCTACTTTTCACCGGAGGAAGAAGTTGAGGAGAGAGAAGACCAAGAGAGACAGTCTATTTGCAGTGTAAACACATCTACAAATAATAACTACAACATGGAAAATGCACGCGCTCAAGATAACTACAGCGGGAATGATGGATGAATGACTTGCCTGCAGTAATGTTTATACCTGCGTGGATATAAATGGCCATCAAGTTACTTAGTGTAAGTGTAAGTTAGTGTAAGTTAGTGTAAGTTAGTGTACGTTAGTGTAAGTTAGTGTAAGTTAGTAAAATGGAAATACATCAATCCACAAATTTCTTATGCTGATTTGACTTGTTTTGATTTACAAGAATTCAATTCAAACTATTTTTGTTTCCTGAAGTCACAACAACAGATGCTTATAATGTATCTATTGTATTTTTTAGAAAAAGTTAGTATTCTTGCCATAAAGTAATTCTTTGCTATGTCACTTGCTTTGTTTTTGTTTATAGGGTAATTCAGAAGCATTGTAAAGGTTTAGCGTGTTGCCATATTGCTCACCATTGGTATCTAGCAACTGCTTGCTGCCACTGTGATTAGTAAATACGTTTGGTATCAGCTTTGCTCCTTCTTCTTCATCATTACAGTTTTAAACTAAGCTTAAATAAAAGACTGTGTTTATAAATGCAATCGGTTAATTTGTACAAACAATTTGATGTGCAGGTGTTATTGTTTTTTTTGAACAAATCCTTTTTGAACAAAAATGATTGGTTCAAAAAAGAAGAGTGCAGAGGTCTAAATACTCCGTACATTCATAAACTGTATTTTTATACTTTTTAACTCATTTCTTTTTAAATCCAGGTACAAAATTATGCTAGAATTTATTAACTGCTTTAATAATTTACATATTAATATTCCTAACACTACTAATACTATACGAACTGAAAGGCTTTGTCTTAATTACGGCAAAGCAGTTTTTGAGCATTTATATTTTATAGTACTATAATACCTGGACATCAAATGCGGCTTGCCTGAATACTGGCAGTGATAAACAAAAGTTAGTTACAGAAAAGCAAGCTATTGAAAACAGCAAAGATCTAAGGCAAGTGCTCAAACCTCTAGCTTTCTGATAGGAAACCTAAGTGGGTATACACTGCCACCATCTTTGGTTGATAGGGGTGAGAAAACAATTATATATACACATTATATACTGGCACAGGTACCAGGAGTTGTACGGGTAAAAGAAGTGAATAGTGAACAAAGCGACTGTTTGTTATAGCTGTGATGTTATTTCATTTGAAGGAAAGGTGTGATGGGATTTGTCATAGGATGACATGGTAATAATAATAACTATACAATTGCCGTATAATCTCTAAAAAAAGCCTTGTTGATACTCTGGGCACAATCTTGAGATATTAGTTCTGGAGTACCTCTAAGCGCACAGCACTTTTGGTTTGTCCATCTGGTGTCAAGATGTACAATTTTTAGTATTACTAACTCTTGAGCAGCTTACATAAAGTTGACCTGAGAGAATGCAAGCTCTTTAGAGTTTAGTCTAATGACTTCCAGACTTTGTCTTTGACTTTTATTCAAAAACATTGCAATGCTGAAATCGAAACTGAATCTCTTGAACTCTAATGACAGATCTGATAGAATGGGAAATTCCTTGGATGAACAAATTTTCAGCTGTGTATTTCCCTGCCAAAATGCTGGTCTCTGAAGCATATGCTATCGTCTGCTTAATAAGTAACTGAGTTTCATAGCAAATATTTTCTGTGTTTAGGTTTCTAAAAACAATAGCTCTGTTTCCTACTTCCAAGCATGTTTATGGGAATGCAATCTTGTAGGTTGTTGGTCATCTAGGAATTCTAGTCGATACTTAATGATTTCATTCGAATCAACCATTTTATCAATTGATTTGTAGCTTTTGTGGTCATCAGGTAGTTTCTCTGAGAGTTTGGCATTGGTTCAATCAACAGCACTATTCCTGGGAGCCATGTTTAGCCTGAAAATCTAACTGAGAAACTTAAAAAAATTTTTGACGTAGGTCTATCTGCTGAATGTATTGTAGTCAAAAGTGAAGCTTTGCAATGGCTAAATAATTTTTTGTGCGACTTTCACGATGCAAATTAAAAATTTTTGTTTGATGAAAACTTTTTTAAAACCTTGCTGAATAAGAATATGCAGGGTTTGTAGAGTCTTAGATGCTTAGTTTAGACTTCAGACAGAAGAAGTATATGAACAAATGTATTCGCCATTGAAAGTTTATATCATATATATATATATATATATATATATATATATATATATATATATATATATATATATATATTTGCCTTTACATCTGAAAACGAAAATTCATCAAAGCTTTATTTAATGCAGACAAAACAAATCGATCTCGTATTTAAACATTTTGAAAAATTTAGCTCATGGTCTAAAATTACATATATTCATTATAAATCTTTATCAAACTTCCATACCTTATTAATACAGTATAATATAAGCTTAAAGTCAACTTTTGCAGCAATAAATCTCAAAGCATCGGCATATCTATTAATACAGATCTATAAAACCTTTTATGGCAGATACTGATATTCTGTCTCATGTGTTAAGAACAAATTCCCAACAAAATTAAGGATGAAACACAACATATTTTTTATGTAAGTGGTCACACTTCCCAAAATATCTTTGACTGTTTTATCTAACCTACCGATTCAGCGATATTCTGCTTGAGTTTGAACATCGTAAATTTCCCACAAACGATAAAACAATAACATAGATTTAGTTTCATTCAATAGGAAAGCACTAAAATCTACAGCTACACAGTCATAGCAATGTTCCCCCACACTAGCGGTTTTATAAGGCCTAGCAATGCATGATTGCCATGACACCTTCACCTATCTAGCACTTCGACCAAACAGATTTCTTCACAAAGCTTCCTACAAGACTTGCCCTTGAGCACTAGACAACACTACTGTTGTATATTTTGCATTATTGGTATTAAGCTCGAAAGCATTTTCATCAAGCCTTATATTCAACAAAGATAGAATACGTAATAGCATCATTATGTGATTCAATAACTTACTGCATAATGTATAGCATTATGTCCTTGTTTGTGTATGCGCCTTTAGGTCACTATCAACAGTCCATGCAGCGAGTTTAAATCAATAACTCCAGCTGCCTTGATCATTAGGTTTGCTCCTTTGAGCTCCAGCATACACGCGGTCAGCCACAGCTTACATATGGAAATCTGAACATACAGTAAACTCAATTCTACAGCGTTGAGGCATGGTTCTGTGAAGGTAAGCTGATGTAGTGGTGCTGTGTAATGGTGTGTGTGTGTGTGTGTGTGAGTGGGTGGTAAGCTCAGTTTCTATTTATGATATTGGTATTGATGGTACCTACTTGATGGTACTTAATTGATGGTACCTACTTGATGGTACCTACTTGATGGTACTTAATTGATGGTACCTACTTGAGGGTACTTAATTGATGGTACCTACTTGATGGTACCTACTTGATGGTACTTAATTGATGGTACCTACTTGATGGTATTTACTTGATAGTACTTAATTGATGGTACCTACTTGATGGTACTTAATTGATGGTACCTATTTGATGGTACCAACTTGATGGTTCTTAATTGATGGTACTTAACACTCTCCTTGTATTTTCTACCAAATACTAACACCCTGCCAATTCACATTATAGAACAGTGTTATGTGACAAGAGCCTTTTCCTCTAATCGGCATAATTTAATTTACTATTGTTTATTTTATATTTTGTTTCATTGTCTGACTTGCTTTGAATGACATTGACCAGTAATAACATAGCGCATATCTGTCTACCTACTATTCAAAGTTGTATGGTTGTTATATTGTGAAATCCTTACACCCGGCAGTGGGCTTTAGCTGCTGAATACTCACAACTGATAGATTGTTGGCTGTTTTAATTATTTTCTTGTATTTTCACTAAAATATTAATTAAGCAAGTCCGCCAACTAAGTGGCTGGTCCATTACGTTCTCCAAAGTTTTCTCAACAAAGTTTTGGATATACGATAACGAAGTACATACAATACCATTAATAAATAATAGCTCTTATGTAAACTTGTAGTTCTATGTAGTTTTTTTAGTTTTGAACTTTTGACGGGTCATAATAAAGTCTTGTTTGACATTGTATAATATATAGTTAGTCAATGCTGACAGTAACTAACACTAGCACCCGAGTTAAACCACTATTAGCATATAAATGGTAGCTTTTCTCATGTTGCAGCTTTCTCAAGCTGCCTATCTAAATTGTACAAACAGTAAAAGCACCCTAGTACACAAATCAAAAATCTATAGCATTTCATAATAAAAAAGTACAAAGAAAGCCTAAATCATGCTTAAGGTGTTCAGCTAATAGGCATATAAGGAGAGCGTGTACTGATAGCTGCTACTGAATAAGTAACATGGCTCATATAATTTACAAAAGCAAAGAGTTATTTCATCTTCTTGCTGCCAGATAGTCAGTCAAGCTATTTTTAAAAATATTTTAGGAAGTTTGGTTTTTACAGCTTCAGAAAGCATCAGCAGGTTTAATTGAAAATTAGAACATTTCTTTTAATGCTTCCTCAGTGTTAGAAAAAGCTCTAAAGATATGCTATAAATAGCGATTGACTTTTAAATCTAAGATTGATTGCATGCAACAACACCTTCATGGTGACGGGTCATTCAGTTTTTAGTAAAATACTAGTGGAAAATTATGACGAGAGTGAGCATATGTCCTAAAATCAAATTTTAAGGTGCTTATAAACATATATCATAAGTTTTTTCTGCTTTCCATATGTCATAGCTAAACACAAAACTTGAAAAATTCATTCAATTTCTCTCTGCTCGCTATCAATAATACAGCTAGCCATTTTTTAACTTTTATAAACTGGCGAGAACTTTGGACAACATCAATATTAATAAATCATATTTTGTCATTGTGTGTGTCCATCTGTAGGCTATCTAATTAACAATATAGGGTATCTTAGTGAAAGATAAATAGGTTTTTGTTCATAAATAAAACAATGTTTCTAAAATTTAATATTCGATTAATTTTTGAAATTACTAGAAAAGTTTTACACTAGCAGAAGCATTACAACGACATGCTGTTTCCTAGCGCTATGACAGCAAACACTATGGACATAGCACAGTGAGTCGTCATGTTAGCTTATCACCTATTTGCTCTCAGAATAAGGCTAATGAATGATTGTGCGGCAGTTAGAGCATTAGCCAAACACTAACATTGGTTTAGCACCACACCTAGTTATTGACCAGCCTATAAGTTTTTAGCTGGATAGTAGGTAGTGCATGAGAAGTGAAAAATAATATATCAAATAGTAAAAACTGTTGTACTTTTCATTATATGTAACCATCGTACGCAGAGTCCTAATTAGCTGCTTTATTTTGTGCCCAATGAAAAATAAGGCTGAACAGTTTAACTTTTACATAGCAACTATATATTTTTATAGCTCATAACACAATTCTTTTATCCTCCTGCTGCTTGAATAAACATATTTTAGTCTGTTAATTAATTAAATAGGAGAGAAGCTGACGATTTGCACTTTCAGAAATTGGTTCAAAATTTCCATTAAGCCATAAATAGTTATTTATGTTATGTGAAAGTTCTTTTGTTAAAACAAAAATAAGAAAATTCAGAGTTTGTAAGACAAATTATTTGGTATGTCATACACATACACATATTCTAGCATACACATGGCAAGTTATTTTACAGTAAAAGAAATGCGTGTCTCTCTGTGATGTTTGAAGTCACTTCAGGCCCAGAGTTAATATTAGTAACCAATGTTCTTTCCGCTCCCGATTGTAAGTCGCCCGTGACTTCAAAGGCCACAATCAAGTGCTTAACATAGGAGACCATGTAAATGAGTGCAAGGATTTTTAATTCAATACTGCTAAACAAGCAAATGATCAAATTTGCCTGACTACCATTTACTTGGCTCTGCGGACAAGCTTGACTAGCCAATGTAAATATATACACCAGCACAAACGTGTCAGACAAAATAGGATTTACTCTCGTCTCTAGAAAACCACATAACAAATATTGCTCGATTACGTCAGCCATGACAACTCTTCCTTTGTTAATTGTAATACTTGCAAACCGTGTTTATCTTTAATATTTGCATAGTGAAATGATTCTTTTCAGCGTATTTGTTCACAAGCGATCTTAAAAGCTCGATTTGAAAGAGCATGATCCAATTGATATCTAAGTAGATGTTTGACATTGGGAAGAATGATGACATCTATTAAAACAACATTTTTCAAAGAGGCATTGTTAGGAGTCGAGGTAATCTTTATTATTTTTAGATAATCCATACAAGGATTAAACGATTGTTGTCACTCTTTGTTGATACTAACTACAGCCGTAACAACGCGCTGGCAGTCAGTTTACTCTCAATGTAATACTAGCTGCTAGTTCAAACTGGACTTGCTAGTGACTGGCACTGAGGACTCCAGGTCAGCAAGTTATTTAAATGTGACATCAGCTCTATTGTATGAGAACCTAGTACCAGTAATGGTGGGTACATGTTAAACTCTATACTATACAGTTGAGCCTCTGCAAGTATTAGGTATTGGGCTTAAAGAATTGTTTGGTGAGTATGTATGCATGTGTGTGCGTGCGCGCGTGCGTTTGCGTGTGCGTGAGGGTGTGTGTGTATGTGTGTGTGTGCGTGCATGTGTATGAATGTGTGTATGCATGTGTATGAATGTGTGTATGTATATAGGCATGTACATATGTATTTATGTATGTCTGTATGTATATAATGTAGGTATGTTTGTATACTTGTCTTTTGTATGTATATTTATATGTATGAATGCATGTATACATTTATATGTATATGCATGTCTCTATATATGTATATATGTGTGCATGTTTATATGTATGTTTGTATGTATGTATCTAAGTGTGTATGTATGTACTGAATGTTTTAGCTGTGTTTCCTTAGTAGGATGTTGAAGTAGAGAAGCCATAGTGTAGCAGTACTCAGTGCAAAGAGCCGTAAACTGCACTTAAGAGAATTATAGGAAGAATAATGGATGAGAGACTCACCTGCTATAATATTTATACCTGTGTGGATATAAAACCACCTGTAGTTACTCGGTGCAAGTTTAGTAACATAGTAATTCATCAAAACCCAAGTTTCCTTTTGCTGATTTGATTTAGATTTACGAGAACTCAATTCAAACTATTTTTGTTCCAGAAGGCACAACAGCAAAATTTTTATTCTGTTGTATCTTCTACAGATAGCCATATATTAAGGCTCATAAACAAAAGGAGAGGTATCACTAGGTATCAAAGTGGTTCATTTACAGCCTAGTTATCGCACTGACTTCATGTAAGTTACCTCACTTGCAATTATCAGACAGCATGCAATAACTGACTTTGACCTAATTTGATGTTGCTAGACGTTATCATGCATTAAGTTTGTTCTTTTAGCTATTATTTCATAAAAGCTATATATATATATATATATATATATATATATATATATATAAGTGGTAAGGCATGAAAATTATTACAAACAGTTCATTTTTATATCATATTACCATTATTCAGTAAATCTCTTGCTAGAAGCTAGTGATCCGTATAGCAAATAGAAAACAAATCTTAGGGAGCAAGAAGCAAGCTGAGCTACATGTTTTTTAAACTTGAGTTGTGTTTGCTCCAAGACCATTTGCTATTCTGAGAAAAGTAAATACATAATATAGGGTAGGTGTATAATTGCATACACCATTAGATTGCAACCACTCGATGAAGCCGTTATTGGTCAACAGTCACTGAGTGTTCATATTTTATATTATTGAAATACTTGCCGCCGAAACGCTTCAATTAAAAAGTATTTGCTCAAAAAAGAACTGTGCTAAAGTCAAAGTACTCCGTATGCACATATATTCATAAACTGTGTTTTTAAGCTTTTTAACTCATTTATCTTTGCAACTAAGTTATAAATTATGCCAGTATTTAGTAATTTTTGCAACATTGTACATTTATATAATTGTATATAAGAATATATACATATTCCTAACACTACTAATACTATGAATTGGAATGTTGTGCCTAGATTACAATGACACAGTTCTCAACCATTTATATCTTACAAACATTAGCCATACTAACGGCTAGCGTTTTAAAGATTTAGTACGTTTATACTCTCTCAGCCTTGCGCAACTTGGCAGAGCACTTTTAAGGTATTTTCAGCTACTCCAGGTTATGTGAGTGAAATTCAAGCACCAGCCTGAATCAACAAACTATATCAGTTGAAAGTAGTCTGATCAATAATAAACAGTTCAACAACTTCAGTTGTAGTGCAGAAACGTGGTTTTCTACATTCAATATAAATGCAGGTGTTGGTTACAGCTTGTCATAAAAGTCGGAAAATTTTAAATTTAAAGTTTTGTTTCATTTTTCTGACACAAAACCATTTCTGAAACAAAAGTTGATAAATAAGTTCATAAACTTTGATCAGTTGTTGTATATATGAGTACATGTGGATATAAGTCCATAAATCCGTAATTTCTGAGTAAGTTCCGATATCCATCTAGTTGTTTTCACTACTAGCATTACGCTGGACAATGCATCAGATCTACTTTTATTTTTAATCACGCAGCGAGTGGGTGTTTAGGAGACTGATTCTCAGACTAGAAAACTGATTCTCAGACTAGGAGACTGATTCTCAGACTAGGAGACTGATTCTCAGAAGCCAAATGAGGTTTTGAGACGAAATTTTCCTAGTTGCCTAGTGGGAGGCTGGTCACATATGCTAGTGAAGTTTGGAGGAAATCAGTGATAAAATGAAAAAGCGCTGGGTTGATGCAAACTAACATCTACATGCACACACGCAATGACTATGTGGGTCTTATTAATATAAATTATTTTCCAAATTTTAACATGTTGTAGACCTAATTTTAATGAGCGGCTTATTTTGACTGTTGTTTGCATTCAAAGTACATGTAAATAGAAAAGAATAAGACGCTAGAACAAGCATTCGTGAGAAATAGTCAAACTATTTCAGGTTTTGGTTAAGAGATGAAATGGATTGAATCTCATTAATTTTAAAATAGTATAAAAATGAATTTTTTGGATATCCATAGATATCGACTGCCAGAAAAACCATCATTGATTCATTTGTGTACTAAGTTAATATCGTACTCAATAGAACTGTGAGAGTTCAACAATGCACAGCTACAAAGTAGAGAACCAGTTAATTTGATAAAGAAATAGCAACCATTATTTTTCCTCAGCAACGAAGTCAAAGTAAGGATAACTCCTCTTATGTTAAATATGAGTAAGACATGGGTTGTCTTGTTAGGGGTGATTAGAATACTTTTTCTAACAGGCAACAGAGAACCAAGGCTAAGATTGTTTGTTTAACTATTCTTATTTTACGAAATCAGAAAAATTTTGCTACAGTTCAAATAATGTAATGTTTTGGCCAACAATATGTAATCAGGAATTTTTCTGACAAAAAAAGTCAAAAATGTTAGTTTTTAAAACTAATGTCACAAACATAAAATTGCGTGAAAAAACTTTTAAACAATTTGAATCTAAAGCAACTAGTCAGACTAAACCAAGCATATTACTAAAGGTGAGTTACTCAGAACAGAATACAATGAATTTTATAGCTAATAAGTAATCATAGGGTGATAAAATTCTCCTGCACAATTAAAACTTTGGTTTACGCAAAGCAAAACAATATTGATCTTAACCATTTTCCCCCTGAATGTTGCAATTTGTTTAAAAGCTATTGTATCAACTAATCTTTTGAACAATTAAAAAAGATTGAATGCTGTTCATTTTTGTTTGAATGGCATTTAATTTCATGAAAGTGGCATGTGACACTTCAAAACCTTGCAAATTGTTGAAGATTAAAAATATGCAATTTCCTTTATCTCGTCTGAAACCTTTGCTATAATTAGTACTAGACACTTTCATGTCTTGAGAAGGAAACTTTGACAATGCCTTAATTTCCTTTCAAGCTATGATATACGTCAAAACTGTTGTTATTCTATACAAAAGCCATAGACTGGCATCCAAACAATCGTCTATCAACCGAGAATATCTCGCCACTATGGAATTCTTGAACGCCATCAGTACTGAAAATAATACAACAAGGTATTATTATATAAACTATGGCAGATTTTATCTTTTAAAATTGTAACAAGTTTTACCAAAGGCCCATTCTATGTTTGTGATAGGCTGTAGGATTTAGTATATCATAACAAGTCTCAGGACATGCGCTCTCACATGAACATACCTGTAAATAGCGTTGTTTTATTAACTGATACAGAATGAGTGCAAGATAAAATCATAAAACATGACTAAAGGCATACATACATTTGCCTGCTGTTGGAACAAATGCATGCATTATATATAGTGCATGCTGACCTTCTGTACCGACAGCGCACGCTGTTGATATTGAAGGTCAGCAAAGGAAAACTTATAAAAAAGTTCAGACTGAGATAAAGATAAATAGATAGAGAGAGAGAGATAGCGAGAGAGATAAATATAGAAAAAAAGAGATAGAAAGGGAGGGAGCTCCGAGCTCTAATTTACAAAAAATGGACAAATTTTAATGTTTTAATTCACAAAAAATGTTTGCTTTTTTCTTTGCTAGACAGAGAAGTAATTTGGCAGCTAGCAAATGCCATACTTCTACTGATTATCCTGTACTATGTAAAAATGCTTAAAGTAGCTTTTCTGTTTTTCTGTTTTTCTGTTCCCTCTCCGAGGGAGTGCTCACACAAAACGATGCCACCGCTAACTCTTCTGAGATAAATATTAGGTGTATGACATTGTCTAACAACATTTTTATTTTGCAAGCATCCTTATTCATCCTGTTTCATTTATTGAGGTTAGTTATAAGCTTTGGTTATCTTAAATATGATTTACTATTGGCCTATTTACGTAATGAGCGTTATTCATGAAAGAGCTTTAACAAATCTGCTGTCTCTCTATCTAAACGCAGATAAAGAACTAGCAGTTGTTATGTTAGGTCACTAAGTGTGATCGTGTGACTCTCGAGTGTGTATATTTATACATTTGTATTAACATAGCGCAGGCCTTATGTAATCTGATATTATTGTATTTCAGTTCAAGAGCAAGGCTAGAGAAATTAGACTATTGAACTAAAGCTAAACAATTTGATTGCAAATAAAAGTGCTTGACAGGGTTATAGTAGTCACTAAGGAAAGTGAAGGGAAGCTGTTTGTTAAAACACCAGTCTTTGACCAATATGGCTACTTCATGCTCCATCAAAACCCTTCAAAGGAAATGTGCCTATGAGGAACCACCAAATAGTTAGTTTGTCTCAAATGAGAAAAGAATGCATGTTTGCCTAGCCAAATGTTTTCCTTTTGTGAATATGTTTGTATTTAAAACACATTTAGTTTGTCAGCTACATGTTGATGTTTGCCAAGCCCTGACTACTGTTAATTGATTATAGTTATTTGTTTATCAGACAATAGGAGCAGAAAACACGAATTTGCTTTTCCATGGTTGCTTACATAACTAAGTTTAGAAAAGATTGGCTAACTAATTACAAGTGTTGAAATTGCATTACTTGTTTATACATTTGCAATGTACATATATGCAATCTTTATGTGGCCCAGAGAAACCTGTGAGACAGCTGAGTGTTTTCAGAATTGATGATCCAAGTATTGAAAGACCTTACAAAAAACTTGTTATTTAAAAGAATGCTGCTACTATGGTTGCTGTCTATATATGTGACTCCACAATCATCTTATCTTTGAGGTTTGGACTCACTCAGCACTGCTTTGCTGCTGTCAAATGTAGGCGTGTCTCGTTTTCTTAGCAATCAGAAGCTGTCTTCCCGAGTGTGGTTTATTGATTGGTTTATGTTGACTTCCATATTGATTATCAAGACAGCTCAAAATGACCACAACTTTCTATAAAGTTCTGCTAAAAAGTGTTTCATTATCCACAGCTCTTTTGAGAATACTAGTAATTAGCTAGTTTCATGCTGACATTAATATTACTTGAATGCTAAGGCTGGCTTGCACTATATTGCCGTATATCAGTGGAGATCACACAATGCTTTGACGATCACAACAATGTTTACACTAACACAAACCCATCGTGTTTGCATCAGCAAAATTTCTAGGAATAAAGTTCTCATTATCTAAAGCTAATACAAAAGACGGAATACTAGTCCCACAGCAATTGTTTTAAAAATAAAATATGGATTGATCAATCCACGCCAAACAATCACCATTGCCGAATTGCTAGACATGGCACAGGCTGTCGTGGATGCTCAGACAACTATCAGGAAAGTTTGACGGCTTTAATCTTTCCTGAAGTATTTATTTTGCCTCGACGATACCTTCGGTTTACAGGACACATGATCAACAAATAATCGCTGAGAGAATATCACCAAAATATGGTTACATAGTGTGAACCAGCTACTATGGAAACTTAACGGTGTGTAACACCAGCCAGTGTTATATATATATGCTACGTTTTATAACTTTCCATTTTCGACTATTTCCACTGCGTCAGACTCCCTTGACAAACTAGTGTTACAAATCAAGCCGGCATTAACTGCTCTTATCTAAATCTGATCTGTATTGAACCAATATGAATAAATTTATAAATTGGTTAAAATAAAACGGTGTAAGAATATTAAAAATATTGTTTATATATGTTATAGCCAATTTATGGTCATGGTTGCCTTTCTAATAGGTTACTGAATGTATGTTGTAGATATCTTTATAAGTAAACAAGAAACTGGCAATGCCATCACTTCAGCAACCAAAACACAGAGTCAAAAGTACGTCGACAAGAATAAGTGTTTCGGAAAAACTTCTCCTCAATGGCAAGCAAAAATCTCCTGAAAAAGCAAAGGTATGTTTTTTGTAGTATCGAGTAATGCCCTGGATCTGGATACGCGCAGAGACTTACTCTGATATTCTATGAAGATGTATAGTAACATGCTATGATATTTCATAAGATTATGATAATATATATCTACGCATAAAATCTGCGTGTCGTTTGTCTGTTTACTAAAAGCGATAAAGTTATAGCAACAAAAGTCACCTTCATACCTGGTTAGAACTTTCTAATTGGCTAAGAAATTCTGCTAATAAGCTTTAGTAACCACAAGGTTAAGCCATCAGTATCATTCTCATCACTCCTATTATATACTGTATATACTTTTCACAATTAACCATGCTGTTATTATGCCTTTTTCATTATTAATAAATATATACCTTTGCGTTGCTTATTTTTTGAAGTTTTCTATAAACTAATTTTTTTCCTATTACCTGTTTTTATGATTGGTAGTTTTTAAATGTTTCATTTCAATTTCAAGTGTGACAGTAAAATTTTTGTTTTCGGTTTTTCTAAGGTTCCATTGCTAAATCTGTAAAGGCTAAATACTTCTCACTAGGACAATTGTATTATTTTGACTGAGAATTGACTTTACATTCTCACTCTGTTTGGTCAGACAAAGTATTCGACAAAGACAGCCCAAAATCTCATTTTTACTTTTATACTAGCATCGATAGGTACTAGCATAATTGTCCTGCACAACTTTGAATACAACACGCTTCTGTTGTGGCACAAACCTTTTTATACACACACTTCTACGTAGTCATTGCTATTATTAATTTAACACGTTCAAGATTTTTATTTTGTTTTCTATGTTCACATTAATTGTATCATTATCAAATTATTTTTCATTGTAATCATTGTAGCAAATCAGGTTACCAAGCTCTTACTTGCTAATTATTTCACATTTTCCCATCTTTACAATTTGTTTATCTTTTCCCTTAATTTATTTGAACTGCACAATTAAGTTTTTTCACGAAATGAAGTTAGAAAGTTAGAATACCCGCTATTGTTATATGTTGAATGAAAGTGAATTGATGTTCAAAGGCTTTTTAGTACTCAGGCAACGCTGGAAATTTAGCTAGTAAAACCTAATAAAAGTTTAGGTATTGATTTTACTAGTTTTCCATAGATTTAGCATATGTTTGGAAATATTTTTCTACAGGTATATTTTATAATTAAAGATGCTTAGATAAAATTATTTATAATGTCACAGTTGAATTATCAAACTTTAAATTCAGAGAAAAAAAAAAAACTTAAAATATTCTCTATAAATATAAATATAATTCATCGTCTCATTTTTTGGCAGTTTCAGCTCTGTAAATACAAGAAAATAAAAAAGTTAGACAGTTTTACAAAAAATAATAGATTACGTTTTTAGATTTTTGTTATTTTAGCACTTGATTATATGTTTTTCGAATGTTTTTATAACCAATAGTAAACTTTTTATTTCGCTGGTTCATATACGTACATGTAATAATATATTTGCAAGGTATGAAGTCAAATATTCAACTAATAGCATCTGGATAGGATTTCCCTCACAGTCTGCAATTAAAACTAACAACATACATGTATATATTTTAACCGCATGATATAAGTTTAGTTAAATCTATAGATTTTGCATGAACATCAGTATAAAAACTGACCTAAATAAAAAAACAAATGTTAGATAGCCTACTTTAATTTCTTCATCATCTTAAAACTTGTTAGCAATTTAACAAACACAACCGATTAAACATTGACTTTCCCAAATTTGTTTCAAATGAGCCACAAACATATGCAGAATACATTTACGAAATTTGTTTCAATTTTATTCAAGGCTATGCATATGAGTGTATGTAATACTTTTTGTATGTTTGCAGTGTACTACACCCCGTAGTAAAAGTGTATCTACATTTGAGGAGCACAGTCCAGAAGTAATGTGTGCTTCATCAGAGTTAGAGTTCAAGGATGAACACAGCCAAGTACTTACAGCTGCCTCTCATTCTGGAGCTGACACCCCTGCAGAGTATGCAAGTGGTGAGTCATGGCTGTGTGTCAAGCAATGATATCTAATCTCGTAAAACTCAAAGCAAGAATTCTGCTTCTGTCTGCTATTAATAACAAAAAGAAACTTTCGGTTACGATTTGAAAATGTGTAAGAAACCAATTCAGTTTCTCTACTTGCTTCACAAGAAAACAAGCCACTCGAGTGCAAGGTAATAAATTTGAATTCTTCTCAAATATATAATGCACTCAAGGGTAGTACACATACAAATAACTGCGCAGGATGAGACTTCCAGCTCCAGTTGATCTCTATAATTCTGAATGACTGCAGTAAAACTTCGCTGCCCAAACTCTGTTGACCTTTCAGATTTGATCTTATCTCAACTTCACCGCTGTTTTATGTAGGTCCTTTAGAAACTTTAAAAACAAAGAATGTGGTTGATGAGTGTTCTCATAAGCAACAAAGACCAAGTGTTCTGGTCTTTGTCACTTCTGTGGCTCCTCAGATTTATTGGTCATTGATTTTTTCTGCCCTTGCTAGCATAGCTGACTCGGCAGCCGACCTTTGACTGACTGGAAATATTACCGGGGGTCTTGCTGCCTGCCGAGTAAGGACTCGGCATGGTCATGGCTCGGTGTCAGCTCGGCACTTGGTTCTGGCATCGACAATCTTCTACCACACTTTCTCTTTCTGAACACCTCTTTCAGAAAAAGGCGTCCTCTGAAAGGGGAACACCCCTTTCTCTTGATTGCCTCCACCACATACATATGCACTGGCTGAGCTTTTGTGGGTTGTGAATAAATTTGAGCTGGTTCGGCAGGCGCAACTCTTGACTGGGCATCAATAGGTTAGCCATCTCTTTTGTTGCTGAGTAGGGTGTACCATGGTACCCTCTCATCATTTGAGGAACAGGGTTTCCCCACTCACCCTGACCTTGGATCAACAGTAGTGCTTGGAAGGAGTGGCCCAGCTGTTGGTTATTACGCTCTTCTACATCGTTGGGTTTAGGTTGGTATGAAGTGGTATGCGTCTTCTCCGCATGCCCGAGCTGGCACAGATCGGTCGTTAGCTGATTTTTCAACTGTGCCCTTATGTAGTGTGAATTTGTTTTAGTAAGGCCTTGTAACAGAAAATCCGTTGTTCGTTCAGTGCACTTGCCACTATTGAAGCTATGGCTTCCTAGAGGGCCAAAGCATCCTGCCATCAGATGAAGTGGTCAATCAGTACAATGATCTACTTGCTCCCTCTAGGAGTTATTGACATCAGTCTCATAAGGTTGATGAACACCTTCTGACCGGGTTGTCTTTCATATGGCTTCCGTTGGCAGCTAGCCATATAGGGCCTGCGTGATTTGCTGCCTGGAAAATCTCACAGCTTTTAATCAGTTTTCTGATTTTGGCTGTCATTTCTGACCAGTACCAGGAGTCACTGGTACTGGTTCTATCAGGACCAGTTGGAGTTGACTGATCATTCTTTTCACCCCAGATTGAGCAAAAAGTGGGTTTGCTAAATAGTTGGCTTTTTGATGACCGGTAGGTAGATTGCACACACCCGAGGTTGACCGTGGGAGATACCCAAGTCTTCAATACCTGGTTTGGCTGCAGTCAGAGAAACAGACAGATCTTGCGTAGCTGTTTCAGCTCCCGATCTCCAAGCTCCAGTTGATCTTTGGTCAGCTCATTCTTAGAGATTAGTTCTTGCAGAGCAGTCCTCACTCTGTAAAAACTGCTCTGTAAATGAGTAGTCTACGCAAAAACTAGCATAGAACTACTGCTTGACCAGAAAAGATCTGACCAATCATTCACTGCTGCTTCTTTGCACCCCTGAGAGTTAGTTAAATACGCCTATTCATAGTCAAAACTTTGGAGACCAGCACTACTCATGGAGAGTTATTTGAGTTTTGGTCATAAACAATAATGTGAGTTCTTAAAATGTGAACTAGTAATGCAATGAAGCAATGCAATTTAAAATCCATCAAGTAAAGTATAATTACTGTTCAAGTTACATCTACTTAGTATACGCGATGTTTGAGTTGACCTTGACATAACCTTTTGGAAATGTTTATACTTCAATTTCCAATGACAGAGTGCTTTAACAGCTGAACATTTAACATACAGAGCACGTAGATGGCTGTAATCTAATCAATTAAATAATGAATTCCTGCAGCAGAATTTTTCTGCTGCATCTCAACTCACAGCCGTTTCAAGTAGGGTCTTTAGAAATCTTAAAATGAAGTATTCAGCTGTTGAGTGTTCTCATTGTATAAGATGCTTGAGATACCAAATGTGGATAAATGATTGAGTCAGCAATGATAACATATCTACCATGAACTTACACATCTTTATTAGATGAGGGTGATTAAATACCAAAGTGTCACTCAGGAATGTGCTGAGCTGTGAGAGTGCTGATAAAGTTAACGCTCAGGTTTATATTCTTAGTTTGCCTTAGAATGATAAACTTGCAATGATATGACTCAGCTTCACACAGCTGACGCTATTGATGCACATATGATTCTTCATCAACCACTCAAACTGCAAGCCTATTAGTAGGAAAGTATTATGTGAAACATTCGTAGTGTTGTGAGACTTGTTCAAACCGTAGAACTTTGAGTCATAGACAAGTTGCGCTTTCAGCAGAAACCGTATGACAAACAATGTGGCTAATTAAATTTTTTTTATGTTCTCAAGGAAAACTATATAAAAGTTTTCAGCAATTTTTAGACACAGGTAATCTAGTTCTCCTAGTATACAGTACACCCTATACACATATAATTTAATCCTCCTAGCATATACCCTATACACAGATAGTTAAATCCTCTTAGCATATACATTATACACAGATAATTAAATCCTCCTTGCATACATCCTATACACAGATAATACAACCCTCATATCATGCACCCTATACACAGGACATCTAACCTCATAGCATATACCCTATACACAGGTAAACCAACCCTCATACTGTACTCCTAATAAATAGGTAAATAAAAGGTAAAGAAAGTGAAATAGCAAGAACGTCTTTGTATCTTGTAAAAAAGATTGAACAGCCACCTCCATTTTAAAGAAAGAGCTAATTCTTCGGAAAATATTTTATAATCGTCACTTGCATTTGACCTCAATCAGCAGCATATATTAACAACAAAAAGAAAGTGCTCTTGTTACATCACTGTAGCCACCTTTCTACTTAAATAATGCTGTAGGCAATATGCTAGTACCTAAAACATTATTACCATGCTATTATCTGTTTTCAGTGATTCTTTTTAAACTTTCTTTGAGATAGAATAAGGTTTATCAGACAACAGCATAATTATGGGGGCCTCTTGTGGTCCCATCTACTTAAATACACAATAGCTTAAAATTTTCATTATTTGAGTGGAATTGTTTATTAATACATGCAATTCTGAATTATTTCACAATAATGCAAAAAATCAGCAAAGTTTGATATTAATTCAGCTTTTGTTTGCTTTAGCTCAAAATTGTCTAAATATTACAAAAGAATTCCGCATTCAGCATTTTTTACTCTTATGCCAATGAAAAGTATAAAAAGCTCATTATCAGTTTTCTCCGTGCAGACATAAATGGTATATTACATGGATGACAGTTTACATTAAGAATCAGCGTCATTTGAATGTATCTTTGAATAAAAGATAGGCATCAGAAATCAATTGAAGATATGATTTTATTGGAATTATGGAAAATTGGTGCTGTAAAAAATTGTAAAATTTGAATGTCATGTTTTTTGTCAGATCTACACCGTTTAAAATAAAATTGTTATTATCACCTGTTTCAATGCTTTCAATTTCTTTTTATTTTTAGCTTTTATCATATTCTTTGAATAAAATTAATTATCAAGCAATTTACAACAAATAATGCGTGACCGGCTATTTTTAAAAGATTTTGTATTGAAAACCATACAATGACCAAAAGTCTAATTAATAAGCAAACTAGTAAATAAAATATAGTTGCTTAGAAACTTTTTGAAGTGAGCATCACATATGCGCCTACGTTGTAAGCTAGTATTTTCTACCATGTACATGTAGAATATTGTACTTACAGAGCTAAGCTTTAGGAGCACATCAAGGCGTCTGTTGAGAACCTCCTCCATATACTCTAAGTATGACCAGACTATATACCTTTACGCCAGCCAGGTCTTCGCCGTACTTCAACACCAACCAAGAGATGACGGCTCCTACGAGTCAGCACAGAAAAGAAAAGCGCATAAAAACCTTGAGAAGGCAATTCCATACATAAACTTTGAATCAGAAGCTGATAGAAAGGCTACGTATGAACTCGCATTTTCAGCTTTGAAATGTAAGTAGATTGCAAGCTGTATTTAATTCATATTATAAAATTAGCTTTCTAATAAATACAATGTAGTTGTAGGTTTCTTTATGTTGAATATATTTTAGATTTAGAGAAAACTACAGTAGATGCTCTTACAACATAATTAATTCCGAAAATGTTTACCTTATGCGAATTTTGCATTATACAAACAGTAAAATGCATTTAAATTCCCTTATTTATTTCAAAATCTTCCTGAACACTACTTCATTACTTTAAAAAAACCTACAAATATTTTTTTAATTTTATGGTCTTACAGTAAATGAGGTATCTTTAGTTTGTATCGACCACTTTTCTCTTTTTCCTCATCACTTTCACTCGGTTTAGGATTTATGATTACCGTAATTTTATGTCGAGCCAGAATTGGGCACACACCTACAATATTAATTTAAATCAATTGTTTTTATTTTCATCTTAGACAGCAAAGTCCATGTTACAATAAAAATTGTACATTTCCAAAACAAAATAGAACAAATTGTATTTTACTACAATAAGAGCGAAATCTGTCTGTCTATTCATTTTTCTGATGTCAGTATTGGATGTTAGGATAAAAGATATAAATAAACCAAGACTGCAACTCGTGATATTCAGCTTGATAGACTGACACTCTAAGACCTGCATCGATTGACCACCTTTATGGGACTCTGAATACTTGTACAGCTACTTATTCTCTCTGCTTTACTAACACATGATGATCTCTCATGGCACTCTAGATAACTAGGGTACTAGTATATATATGTATATTTGAGATACCCATATGCGTCATTTTCTCTCATACATGGAAGTGAAGCAAAAAACAGTATTTTGAAAGCTAAGTATGGAGTTTTAGTTATTTAAACATAATTTGAGATTCTGTACAGGCTTCTCTTTGTGTTATATGAATTTTTTTACATAAAACAAAACAAAAACTCCACATAATTTAAGCTCTTTGTGTTAAGTGAAGTTTGCGTAAAAAGAGGTTTACGGTAAAGGAGCATTTATTGTACTTCCATAATTTTTTGACAATTTCCATTTGCATGGTGCGTATCATCTATTTTTATTTCCTTAACTAGCATATCACTAATTGTTCAGTTGAGTAGGTAGAATTACTACCACCATCGTCAACTTCACCGAAATATATTTAACACATAAATTTGAAGAAATTTAGTTTTTGAACATTTTTCACATTAAGGCCTAAATGGTTTATTTCATCTAATTTAACAATCTAAAAATGTAATTTTGAAATAAAATAAATACTATGCTATCAAGCAAGAAATTTAAATAAGCAAAGTATATTTGAATTTAGCTATACATTCTAAAAATAAAAATAGGAATTTTGAGCATGGTAACGTTTAAAAAGCTATTTGCTTGAATTTTACTACCTATTTTTTATAAATCTCTATCAGTAAATTCTAATTTGTCATTGTGTGTGTCTGTCTGTTAGTCCACACATAATATTTGAATGAGTTTGTTTGACCTTCACATGCATAAGCTCTGCGCCATTTCTCAGACCGCTAAAATATTTGACCTCAAAATTTCAATTTCAAACTGAGAGCTAGCCCCTTAAACGTCTCCCTGCGGGCCATCTGATAGAAAATAAAAAAAGTCTCAGACAATTCCAGGCTTACAGTTTGTCAATGACAAAACAGTTTGGCAATCAAACTAAATGAGACGAAATATTTTGACCAAAAGGTTAAACAAAGAACTGTGAAGAAAACATGTAAAACAGTTTTAAAAGTTACTTTTCTGTATTTTAGCTTCACAAAGCCTCATGCATTCAGACCTCTATTAGAAGAGTATATAAAAATTCAAAAATATTTAATTAATTTAGAAAAAGAAACAAAAGTATTTGCTAAAACAAATTTACACATTTTATTTGTTGCCATAATTATTCGTGCATCAAACAGTTACTGTGCATGGCAGCAAACTACCAATCCTTTTGTGTTAAATCGGATCTGTAGAGTCTTTAAAGCTAATATAATAAATTCCCTTCAAAATGATTACTTCTTTCCATTCAGTAACATTCTTTACTTTGCAGACCAGTATGTCCTTGAGGATCTACTAGAGGATATTGCCTTCTATATAAAGTATCCGGAGTTAGTCACTGACTCTCCTCTAGTCACCGTCATCTTCTGCGACTATATGCAGAGGAAGTTCATGTCTCGAGAGCTTCATTCCGGTGAGAAGACCTACACAGAGGTGACAGAAGTAGAGCAGTGTATATCAGAGTGTAAGGTGAGACATTCGTGTTTGCTTTCTAAAGAGGCTGATGGTTACTTGATTTGTTTTTTTACTGTCGTTTATTTTTTAGATGTAAATAAATATACCAAATGTAATCAAAAAACCAGCATTTATGTTTTATGTTTAGAAATTAATAGTTAAAAACCCATTTTTTGTATTATATTTTTGACAGTTATTAAACCTTGAATTCACTCTTTGTACACTTATCAAAATTTTGACTAAGATTTTACAAAATTCCTAAACATTACACTAAAAAAACTAAAGATCATAATGTTGCACAAATATTGCTTTCAGGTACACTTGATGCAAATATTAGCAATGAAAACAACTTTATTCTCTGTTCTTTGTACTAAAAACTTTTTAATAGTCAGTTTTAACCACCGCTTTATAATTAAAAAGAATTTGAAGATATTTTGAATGCTTTATCAGTGAAGTTTGGTGCTACAGTACTAGTATTTGTACATAGCGAAGGATGTCTAAATGTTGATAACCAACTATAGCTGCATATAGTATCAGCCCAACATACGACACAAAGGCACAAAAATTCTCCTTTATGCTCTCATAAAATTACCAGCAAATTTGCTGTCAACAAATAAGTGGTTATATCAAAAATTTAATTTAGTGAGCGCATTGCCTACAGAAATTTGGTTTTCCCTCAACCTATGTATGACTAGATGTCTATTATTCCATAGAATAAATCAAACTTCTTTAAACCATATAGTTTTAAAGATAAGTGAACTAAATTAAGAAATAATAATTTGACAATATAGCATAGCCTACATTGAAGTTGTAAAACTACATACCATTATCCGCAGCAGAACAGAAAATTCCTGTGGCTAATATTACTGGGAACATCCCTTTAGTCATAAATAGGAGTGAGGCCAGCCCACCCACTGACCACAAAACAGCCTTGCGACCTTTTGTAGGGCTGTTCTTGATGTAACCATCTCTTTGTATGTTCAAAGTGCTTGTTTCTCCTGCTGACATTATGAAATGAGTGTAATTCAATAAATAATTCAATAATTCAACTTCTATAAACTTTTATTAACTTATTACCTAAATACTGTAAATACATTTTGCTACTTAAATTTCCCTTGCTGTTTTTAGCAATAGTCTTCTATAGTTTGCCGTGTTAGATATGTTGTAAAGTATGTTTGGTTGACCATAAATTTGCTTACTCGTTTAGTCAAGTCTGGTATCAAATAGCTCAAATCCTTTTGTAAAATTATGCAGAGAACAGATTCAAAAGTTAATCATAAATTGATAATCTAGCAACCTAAGCTCTATAGTCGCAATTTACAGCTAAACCAATGCACTAGCTCATAAATTATATTTGTATTTTTTAATTTTAAAGTTAAAAAGAAAATGTGAGTGCTAAATATATGCTTATTCTATCAGGCGTATTTATAAGTTGGTTGATTTAAAATAAAATAAGCCGTACCCAGATTTTTTCTAAAACTCATATTAATACTTTCAAAAACAACCTACTGAAATAATATGCTTGTACATATTTGGCTTGATATACTATATGCAGTCGTTGGATAGATAACAACTTGTTTTTAATTTAATTGATCTGCCAACTACTTGTGTTATAAAATATTTCTCTATTAAAGTGACCATCACAATGGTTGCTGTTGATATATTAAGAAATAGGATTTAAATATTGTAACGACTATAAAGGCTTTATAAAATGTTATTAGCAATGCTATAAAACTATTCCAACATAATTAATTCAGCCCTAGAATACCAACTCACTATTTCACCACCACTCCATTATTGTTAAACCACTCCATTATTGTGACACCAATCCATTATTGTTAAACCACTCCATTATTGTGACACAACTCCATTATTGAGACACCATTCCATTATTGTTAAACCACTCCATTATTGTGACACCACTCTATTATTATGACACCCCTCCATTATTGTGACACCACTCCATTATTGTGACACAACTCCATTATTGTGACACCAATCCATTATTGTGACACAACTCCATTATTGTGACACCACTCCATTATTGTGACACCACTCCATTATTGTGACACCACTCCATTATTGTGACACCACTCCATTATTGTGACACCATTCCATTATTGTTAAACCACTCCATTATTGTGACACCATTCTATTATTGTGACACCCCTCCATTATTGTGACATCACTACATTATTGTGACATCACTACATTATTGTGACACCACTCCATTATAGTGGCACCACTTCATTATTGCGACACCACTCCATTATTGTGACACCACTCCATTATTGTGACATCACTCCATTATTGTGACATCACTCCCATTTTTAAATAAGGACAGTAGTAAATTTCAAAGCATGTAAAATAATAGAAAAAGTTCCAAAAACTTGAAACATAAAAGAACAGCAATATTTCACGTTCTAAAAACAAATTGATTCTCTTCTCTTGACTAATGATGTTTACATGGACTAGTAAACTAGTACCATCTATACAACTTTAATGCTGCCCATAGATTGCTTAATCTGAGCCTGAATTAAAAAATATAAAAAAAAACTAAATGATTTTCTATTGCTAAAGTCAGCTAAAATGGAATTTCAAAATTTTTTTAAATAGCAAAAGTTGTTCATGAAAATTTTCATCTAAAAATAGTAAACCGTTGAAACTTTTAAATTGGTGCAATGAGGAACAACCAAAATAAAAAAACTTCAATTTCTCCAACTCATATTCGCGCATACCAACAGAGCTTTTTTAAGTGAGTTAAACAAACCTTTCATGAAGTCTCGTCAAATGAACTGCAGAAAAATGAGGTTTAGTTATACTTTCCATAGCATGTACCTCTTTGATAAGTTTTGATAACACAGAATATTTCAATAAAAGTTTAGCAAGTGTTCCTCCGAACTCCTCTTAAAAGGAAACCCTAGCCTATTAGCTTAATCATAGCCTATCAGCCTTACTGCATGTAGGTAGAGACTAGACAAAGCTGTGCCAAAGTTGGTTTGTTGGCTTGTGTTTAGTATTTTTTGTTTTCTAAGATTTGTATTTTCAATGTTGAACTGCCTTTTCAGTTTTACCATCTATACTAGAGCACAGCTTATCACAAAGGCAGTACGTACTTCCTAACATTATATAATCATGTTTTAATATTTAGATTAAGCTCGATGCCTCTCTAGCGAGAAGACGAATAAAAGAATCAGCACGAAGCGTTGAAGATCTGCTGCCATCAAACATACAAACGAAAGGGCAACTCTCAAATACACTTCTCACCTATGCCTGGGTAAATCTGCATAAGACAAGGTGGGGCATTCTAAAAAATAGTTATATAGTGTATTTGTGCAAATAAATTTTTCACACAGTGGTTAAATTTTAGTTTATCATGCATGTGCAGCAAACAAAAATAGTCAGAATTAGGATGGCTGACTTTTCGAATTGAACAACTGAACTGTATTTATTTGATATGCATTTAGAATGCAAAACTTTATTTCTATTATAATGTATCATTTTCCTTATTGGTAGCTTATACCTTTTATAAAAACTTTGAAGGCAAAACCATGTCATCTCGAATTGCTAATGGTAGTTTAATGCATTCTTAGAGCAAATAGTTTTTTAAAATCTTTCCAAAAGGTGGCTGAAAAGAAAAAATATTGTTACAGAGCTGCTAATAACACGAATACTCTTTTGTAGCATGAGCTATGTAATAACGGAGTTGAGTAATTCTGGCTATGAAGTAATGCATGACACAAGTCAACAGGTGACATACAACTACTTCTGCCTAGATAGCCTATTCGATGACACCCTAGTCTTTTCCTCTGACAAATCTTCAGACCTCAACTGCCATAGACTTGTGCAAGAAGGATGCATTGTCTTGCAAGTATGCTATCTGTTTATAGTAGCAGAGTAAACTGCTGATAGTCTGGAGGTATATTGGCCTTTGTATATTGTCACTTTTTTTACACACACCCACCAAGAGCTTTCAATATTTATTGAAAGTTCTGCTCTCCACCTAATCCTACCCTCAACCTTAATGACAACATTGCCCCAACCAAATTTAAAAATCACAATGAAAAAAAAGAAAAAAACAAAACTAAGAGTAATCTACTCATGTTACTTAATAAATATATTGCTCTAATGCCCCATTATGGGGCAAATGCAATTAATTGATTTGACTTGAATTGACTTTAACTATAAAGTTGAACTTCAAATTTAATTATGCCTTTTATAATTTACAATTTTGACTAAATACTTTACTTTTCAGTTTACGCAATTTTAACGTAAGAATTTTAGAATTTCATTATGCATCACAGTTTTGTAATTGTATATGAAGTCTGATGCAAATTAATGATAGAATGTACAGAAGGGTTTACATTAACACTCATAAAAACTAAACAAGTTTTAATGCTCTCCTGTGTAAAAATGGGTTTGTATCCTTATTTTATATCTTCATACAGTGTTACTTTCTGCTTACGTGCTTTTAAATTAAAGTAACAACAAGCTCTTAATACTTTTAAAATTTAATTTTACAAATAATCAAGATTTTCACATTTAGTATTTTCACGTATTTAATACTGCAGCGTTTCCCAATCGGTTCAAAGTTTGCTTGAGTATAAGAGTGAAATGAAACCATGGATTTATTTGTGACTAGTTTATGTTATGTTTAGTCAGCATTAAAACTGTGGAATCTGCAAGTTGATTAAGAGATTTATTGTATAAAAGTAGCAATGTTATAAACTTTCTTGACACCAAATTTCTGTGACTTTTATAGTTCAGGCTGAGTGAATTCAACTAACACAAAAATAGTCTAGATGGTGTAATAACAAAATGCTTCACCCTCCTTAAGTGATGTATTAATCACTCATTTTCCCAATGCAAATTGCCAAGGTTAGTTGGCTGATAAATAACGAAAACATTTAAACTCTGAAATAAAAGTCAAGCAGCAATTATGGTCCGATCTCTCCTCGTCAAGCCATCATTGCAGTCAGCAAAGTGCACCACACATTAAAATAAACTCTCATGGTTTCATGGTCAGAACGCAATGATTCTTTGAGTAACAAAAACCAATAACATAAGCGGGCTATGGGCAACAAGTATCCAATATTTTCTTACAAATGCTACTTTAAGTAATTATGGCCAGCACAAGATTACAGCTAAAAAATTAAATAAATAAAGTATCGTGTATTCTTGTAAAAATACTTACTCAAACATATAATGACTGACATATGAAACAAAATTCAAAATAAACTAAATTTGCAAATTTAAGTTTGATCGTCATTGACGTCCTAACTTCCGGCTATAAATTCCAAAACTATTTGAGTGTGGTCACTTAATAACAATAAAATATTTTTTTCTGATAAAGTTCTGTTAATTTAGTAAGTAGAAATTTTTGTTGCATATTCTTCTCAACAAAACATAAACATCTAAAAATAGTTTGCCTAATTTTTTAGACATATGCAAAAATGAAGATTTAATTAGTTCTTTAGAGCTTTCCCGCATTTATCTCACTGGCAAAATAATAAAGGTTTCTTGTCTCACAAAATCACCCATAAATTTTCACGCAGCAGCTGAGCCTGTCTAGCAGCAGAAATTCTGTAAAGAAAATTCAATGATGTAACTTTGACCAAAGAGCCACAACTGAGTGGTGTTGCCCAGTTCCCTTTTTTTTTCCTGTCAGGCACAACAAAATCTTTAGATTTTTTAGACATCTTAGCATTTGTAATTGAATCTTTACATTATCTTTGTGCCAGCAGCTAATTCAATTGTAAACAAAACCACAGAAATTACAATTAAACAACACCAAATGTTAGCAACGAAGTTCATTTTCAGAATTGAATTCAAACAAGTGCTGCTAGCCCTTGCAAACTCTGGTTTAATTAAAAACCTTTAAATTGTAAGGTAATTGATAGGAATGGCAATAATCTCTTACCACATCAATGTCGACATTGAAAAAATGAAAGTTATTCCAAAAGTTAGCTTTATACCACGTTTTAAAACTTTTAGGACTACTTTTAAACATAAAAAGTTATCATATATACATTGTAAATACGATGTAAAATACTGCTGTAGTTAAGCTAGGTGTTAATTGCATACTTTTGATCTTGTCTCGGCACTATAACTAACCTCTAGCTTGTATACAAATGTCCTGCCTGGTGGAGCAGCAACAGGATGCAGGAAGACAACAACTATTGACGCCAAGAGTGAATAGAAGCCGTATAACCAATTAGAGTGCTGTATTATTTGCTTGGCACAATCAGATCTGTATTTTAAAATATCTAGCAAACGCTGTACTATCAATTTACCGTTAACAGCGTTCTGCACAAACCTTAGGTAAGAAGTAACATGCAATAACTACCTACAGAAAAAGAAAGAAACTAAAACACAGCAATAGTTATAAATGCTGACCTTAACTACCCAATGTGCGTTTAGCAATAAAATTGGGCGGAATTGGCACGCGCTTGCTGCTTGAGTTTTACATTCCCAAAAAAGTGAACTGACATATTTTTTCCTCTAAGGGAGAACTGCTAATCCCTGAAAAGCTAAAAGATAGTTAGCCCCAAAAATATGCATCAACTACCTGCGTAGTTAAGGGATATCTAGCCATGTATTGACTACATGCATAGTTAAGCCTCGCAGTCCATCCGCACACATCCATTTAAAAAGAATCTACATGATAAACAGCTAGAAACGCATAAATTTAGCAACATCTAACATCCCAACTTTAGGCAAAGTTAGTTTATTCAACTCTTCATAAAACCATGTCATATGTTTTTCCAACATGTGGCACATGCTAGTAAAGTTTATATTATTAGATTTTACTCTACTGCTGTATGTTTGTCTGTCTGTGTGAACGGTAGGCATCTCCACATGTTTGGGGTTGAATTTATGCAAGCTTCGCAAGCATATGCTTCGCACGTTCATCAAGGTTACTAAAATATTTGATTTTCGAACTATATCTGGTTCCTGAAAACCAGACTCTTAAAAATCAACCTGCTGGCTATCTGTTTGATAATGAGCACAATCTGTTGCATCATCAAGCTTATTATTAGTAGCCATTATAAACTAAAAAGGTCCCTTCGTTTTTCAAGTTGTACAATTTTATTAATCTTACAGGACAAGACATCACTGTTTGGACCTCAGTCAGTGATACCTCTGCTCAATACTGGAAGTGAAGATATTCTGCTTGTTGACTCAAACTCTGGCTTAACTGCAGCACATTTATCTAGTCTCATGAATTTCTCTAAAAAGTCTGGTCACATATATCTATTTGGAATTCGCTCTCCTGCTCACAAGATGGAGGTACAAGCAAATCTTGACAGAATGGAGGCATCTAGTGAGTAGAACTATTATGGTTTGTTGTCAGTGATTTTAGTACTAGTACAGACTTTTGCAATAACTTATGAACAGCTATGACTTTTATTAAAAAACTAATTTAATTGCAGGTGTTAGCTGAAACATACTAATTTTTGCAAAACTTAATTTAACAAATCTTTTATGATGCTACAAACCTCCTAAGTTATTTTTGTGTATGAATTATTATGTTGCACTGCAACTAGTTATCCTAGGCAAATGGCCTAGAGTTATCAGTACTTACTATCACGAGAAGACAGCTTTTAGTTTGGCTTGGGTATATTCAATTAAGACTGCTCATACTGTATTAATTAGTATTACAAATAATTGGATAAGTAGATAATGCAATAGGCCTGGCAAGCTGACAAGGTTCAAAGTTTGGTTTATACAACCAACTATCTATAGCCCAAAAACCTGCTTTCTTAAAGGATTATTCAGCTTCTCCTGTCTCCTAGGACCTAGATAGTAAGAAAAAAGTCAATCGGGTTTTGCTCCTGAACCTTGGCTTATTCTTACAGCAGAATAAACAATACTTAAAAATCTACTCATCATAAATGCATAATATTTTAGACATTCAACTTGATCAGTGACATTTGTATATATGTAGAATTTTTTTCTGAGCAAACAAGAAAGTTTTAATGCAAAACAAGATTGACTCTTGTGATATGTTAATTGCCATCATTTTTGTGTTACCTGGCAGCATAGTCAATCATAAAGTTTGCATACTATTGTTTAAACCATAGCAATTTGTAAAATATATAAAAACCAAAATATGACAGCTGCTGCTATGTTTATAAATGAAAAACTTAACGAGTTAGAAGTAAATAAGTTCCTTCCTGGCTTATAAAATTAAGAACTATTAAGAGCAGTAGTAGAAACTTTTGGTCCATAAAAATCACTCAAGCCTAGAAAATAAAGAAATGTGATTGAGTTTGCTGGTTTCATACTTATAGCTCCACATGATTGGCTGCGTTGGTTCCACATAACCTTCTGGTGTGTTTATCTTAAACGCAACTGATTATATGAACAAACTTTCATGATTGTATTTAAATTGTAATAACTCTGTAAAAATAAAAAAGTTCTCACAGTATCCATAATTATAGAAGGCATCATTACATATTTTGGTATGTATGTTTTATATAAAATAGTAGTATACTGTAACAGCCCAATGTAGACAACCACAAAACAAATTTGTAGTATAATATACTCCAATAAGATATATTGTAATGCAATAACATATCATATAATATAATATAGTGTATAATATAATATAGTGTAATATGATGGTATAATAGAATATATTTTCATATCATATAATATATTATACAAAAAAACAAAATATAATATAGCATACTGTACTATAATTTAACTCTCCAGTGATTTTTTATGCGTAGATGTGAAGGTGATCGAAGAACCTCTGGATAGGATAGATTATGATGACGTGAGACTCAAACATGTGAAAATAGCTCTGATACACGGACAGTGCAGTAAGACTGCAGTTCTTGATCCAGTTAGCTTCGTTATCACAGAAGGAGAAGGTAACTACCACTTAAACTCTTATGACACGTAACCGCTTATTCATTGCCCAATGTTATACACTAATAATCGAGTGATTTTTCAGATGTATCTGCCCTCCAAGACCTGTCCCTCGGCAAGCCCTCACCAGATAAGATAAATGCTATGACCAGAGCAAACCTCACTTCCTTCCGACACATTATAAAATGTAAGTTAATTTTGTTTTTATTTTTGTTGGAACTTACAGGCAGTAAGTTCCAATAAAACTAATCTCTCATTTACTGCTGTTCATGAGACCAGCTCTGACAGTAAATATCTAAACTGCAAATAAGTGTCAAGCGTTCACATAGGCATACATCTGACCAGATGCCGTTTCTATTTCCCTAGCTACAAGTAGCTTGTCTAAAACCAAGTTATAACCTAAAATTTGAATAATTGGTTCACCACATGGCTTTACTTACAAGGAAAGTTTTCAACCAGTTTGAAAAATACTGCAAAGAGATCATGGGATCCTAACATCCTTCATAAACAATTTTCATTGACGTTTTTTTGATAAACGAAAAGCTACTCAAACACTTGTTGGTTTTCAATTTAGTGGTTAATATAGGAGGCTTATGGGCTATAATAATTAAGTTCTTTTCATTAATTTGGGTTGTTTTAAGCTTAATATTGAACTTTAGGTTGTTGATTTAAGGGTGACTCCCTACTTATCTTGTGCCATGCATTACAGAATCGAGGCTATTAAGACATGCAAATCATGGCAACCTCAAAGCTGAGGCATGAAGTAATAGGAGATCAGCGCATATATGTATAAATCTTTGATTTGAAAAGTGCTAGCAGGCCTTAAATTGTTGCAAATACATATAATTTTAAAAATTACTTAAGTTAAACACTCATATTTTTGTCTCTAAAAATCATCAAAGACGGTGAGACAAATGAACATCAGTGTGAAATAAAAAATGAGATTCTATTTTATTATTCAGTCAACTATAAATACTTCCTAAAAAGTAAAACAATGATTTTTAAACAGGTAAAAACCTATTAATTTAGAGCTGGCCTACATGTAAGTCTGCTTTTATAAGGGATATGCACACCACTTACTTCCATATATGGTTGACAGTTGCATCTCTTATAACTTAGCCTAATTAACTTTATTAGTCAGCCCTCCTTCGACATGGGTGGGGGCGGGGGGGGGGGGGAGGGGAGAAGGGTGAAGGGAGAAGACTGAGGGTGCTAATACTCTTATTACTGGCACTATCAAAACAGTGTAACAAAGCATTTTGTAAGTTCATCATACTGAAGTGTAAGTGCAGTTGACATAGATATTGGTGGACTCGTTAAAAAGATCATGACCTATAAGCAACATTATATGGCAATCAAGTTTTCAAATACGCATTGAAGCGTATTAAAGCGGCCCTAAAGGTGTGACTGAACGAATCTGAATAGACATTTATTCACGAGTCGTGTACCGAGCCGATAAGGTCATAGAAGTTATGATAAAATAATAAAGGTGATTGCGGTCAATGAAAGAAAGAACAAAATGGTGATTTGCTCATCAGAGTAGCGCGGCGGCGTGTATCAAATGTGTCACTAAATTTAGGAAATCACTCAATCTAGGAATTCTTACTGGCCTTTTAGAAAGTGTTTGACTATAACAATACATTAATATGACAAAGCTGTTTGTAACAGCTCTAATACCTCATAGACTTAAGCATTTTAAGGAGTTGTCACCTCTGAATACATACCAAGCAGGAAATTGGTTGAGACGGTCAATTGTAAATACATCAATGTTACCAGCTCTCAGACCTATACTATTTTTCAATCAGCTAGTGTTTGAAATTTATGCTTTTTTGCTTTTCTGGCGCAACAGTAGTATAATTTATTTCTAAAGTTTAAAGTTTAAATCTTTTTCGTTCATGTTATCTATTCTATGTCATGTTTGTCATGAGACCATGAGATAAATACTTCACTTTTATTATATTTTTCTGATCTATTGACGAATTGTACATCTTTCACTTCTACAATTAGTAATTTTAATAATGGACTATAATAACATAAAAAAACAAAGATAAAATTATAAAACGGCTTCTGCAAATTTTAAATTAGTATATTTGGCTTTTACTCTTTAGCAAGAGAACAATAAGTTATATCTCACAAAAGTGCTACAAGTAACTCAATTTTTAGAATTTTTTTCAATTATTACCTGATAAACTATCTGCTAAACTTTCGCAGGTATTTTAAAATATGTAAATTTAGATGTTTCTAGACATTTTGGTGAGCTTTTAATATCTTAAGAACTGATGTTTTTCCAATCACCTCTATTTTCTCTTAAACAATACCATAATTCATACTCTGCTGCAGTTCCTAAGATGCAGGCCGTGATATTTATCACCCGGTCCCTCGTTGACGCAGAAAATGAAAAAGTTGTGCAGCGGGCTATTGAAGCCTACAACAGCGAAGAAAACAGAAAACATCTCTATAGAGTAACTCCACCGTCTTTCAAGTTTGACAACAAATTGGCAGAAAAGGGAGGCAGCCAGAAGTATTATAAGCAGCCTCCAACAGAACAAGCTAATGGTTGCTTTGTGGCAATGGTAACAAAAGAGGTAGGATTGGCATCCTGGTTTTCAAATTATGAGCTAACGCTAAACATACTGCTGCTGTTACCTACTTAGTTGAATTGATTCATCAAAAAGTTGTTGGATGCCAATTTAATTAAGGAGTGCCAATTGATTGTGACAAACACTAGTTAGTAACTTAAGGCCAACATTCTATGTGAATATAAACACAAAAAATGAGTGAATAGTAGGGGGCTAAAAAGGAATGAGAATGATTAAAAAGAAGGTATGGAATGTAGTGAGTGAGAAAGAAGAAGGAAGGTTGATAGAGAAAAGGAGGGTTGAAAAACACGAGGCAAAATTGAAACCGATAAAAGGGGGCTTGTGAAAGGGCAAAATACGAGAGAAGGGAAAAATGACAGCAATAGAGAGGGCTAAAGATGAAAAGATGCTAAAAGAGATGGACAGAGGGTGAGAGAAAAAATAGAGAGTCAATTAAGGCCTAAGAAATAGTTGCAAAATAAAACCTGGTAAGGAGAATAAAAGAAAGAGTGAAAAAAAAATCCGTTTTAGAGAGAAAGAAGCAACGATTGTGGATGATGAAGATAAAACAGAATAAGTAGAACAAGCAAAAAAATAGCCTGTGTAATATCTATGTTTTCATAAACAAATTGTTTTCTTGTAATTTTTTTAAGCATGAGGTAATTATGCTATCAAGCATGGTTCATTACCCAAAACAAAACACAGCGTGTATCACGACAATATACTTACAATAAATATATACCAGCTAACTCAAAACTTCTACTGGTCATACGATTTAGACAAAAAATAAGTTTATTGCCTCTTAATATTAAACAATAGTTTTTTAGATGAAAGTTTACTAAATAATGGCTTATGAGTTGCTACAATGTGTTGTCAAAGTCTCCTGGTTTCTTTTAGTGAAATTTTACTTTGCAGATTGAGAACACCAAGGAAGGTCACCAAACTATTTTGCAAAGAGCGGCAGCCACTGGTTTACTGAATGAGGATGTAGATGGAGGAGCTGCCGAAGGAGACACAATTAAGCTAAAGGTCAAGAAATCAAAAGGAAAGCATAAGAAATCATCTAGCAGCGGGCATTCGAAAAGGCGAGGTCGAAAGCCACCATCACCAAAGCGAGTCATTGCATTTGGTTCTAGTAGCAGTGCGAGTGTAACAACTAAGGAAAGAATTATGCAATTTTGAGCTCTTTGTTATCCAATCGCATTCTGTTCAAAGCTCAGATGATTTCAGGACCAGCAAGACTTGCATAATAGTTTTTACAATACCAATGAGTAATATTATGAACAATAGTTTAAACATAATGTTTATCGACAAAAATTGCTCATGTTCTTAGAGTGACTCACTTTTCAAAGATAAAAAAAATTCATGTTGGTATTTTCAGTTCAGTCTTACTTATCGTCATACAAGTGACTACAACCGTGCTTTTAACTATCTTAAAAGTGTAGTGTTAATGTTATACTACACTTACTGGCATATTTATAACAACTATATTTTTTCTCAAAAATGTTGGTTTTAGTATAAAGAAGAGAAAGTAAGAACTAGGCATGTTCAGTCAGGTCTTGAATGCTGCAATTAATAACTATTTACTTAGTGAAAATTGTTTACAACTATTTTTTGTTGCCTAATTTTGTGCAATTGCTGAGAAGACTGAGTCTTACAGCTTTTAGTGTCTAAATTCAGATGTTGGTAGAGTACTAGTAGTTTTGTGTTTTGCTGGTACTAAGGCCAATATTTTCACGTATCAGAGTTGACCAATGTCATGCATAAGTTCCTAGTTTGTTAAGTTGAAGACTGCACAATGCAAATAATTCTATATTTCTTATTAAACCAGATGAAGTTAAGTAAATAAGAACTTTAAGTAAATATGATATATGACATTTCTTGATAACTTAACCCAAAGGTTACAAATGTTTGGTATTTGAACACTAATTATTGATACAATAATGTTGTCCTAGTTTTTCCAAAAATATATCAGACAGCTGGGACTTTCCTATATGTGCTTTTGGTGCATATTGAAATCACTAGTACTGAAAGATTGTAGACGCTATGTAAGCTTAGCAAGATATTAGTTTTCTTAGCAGACATACAGACATACAGGCATTTTTAATATAAAAATTAAGTAGCTAAGACTCTCACTGAAAATACAATTACCATTATAAACATCTTTTGTTGATAGTGAGCTACTGACAACTCCAAACATGCATAAAATGAGATAGTAAAAATAAGAGTCAGCTACTCTATATGTAGAGATGGTAAGATAACTCTCCGATTGCTGAGATGATTACAGTATTCTTGTATGCCTATTAACGAGCATTATCAGCAGTTATGTACTGTAATGCTATAAGATGTGTTGAAAAACCATTTACCTCTAAAACCGAAGTAGATAAAATACATAGACTCAAATTTTCTAATTGTTAAGTTAAAAAATTACAAAATACCTCTCCTTTAATGAAAGAGCTGTGGTTTAGGTTTTATAACAAACTTTTAGAAGTTGTGGCATCTTACCCTGCTGCCAGCATTTTCAACAGGCTGTGTTCAATATAAACTAATGACACTCATAAGGTGTAGCGCATTAATAATGAATCAATATTGTTGGTTAGCCTTAAACCAAACTCCCATTTGCTTTGACAGGAATGTTTATAACAATATATAGACAATGGAAAACACAAAAACATGAAAACAAAATTAGGATAGAAATATTTTTACTTCTTATAATAATATTTTTCCGCATAGTTTGCATCAGCCATTGTTTTTATTTACATATATGAAAGGAGCTGCTTGTTTACAGTTGAACGTTGAAGAGACACTGCGATTAGGGACATAACTTATCGAGAATGGCATGAGCCATAGTACCGAGGCATCCTCCCGTAAGAAGTGACACTAAGGCTATGACAAATATTGGGCCGTACTTCTCATATATCTGATATGTCAGAACAAGCTTGTCTGAAGCGGCTGTGACTACTGTAAATATACAAAATAGAATTGGCAATGACCTGGATGAAAGGGAAAAGGGACTTTTTCAACCAAAAAAATAAATTAGTGAGCCGTAGAAGAGTGTTAGTGTTGGATCATTAACTTTGGCATCTTGTAATTATGGTCAAACATTTTAGAAAAATAAACACAATCTTCATGCTTCATTAGACACTGGAGGAATGCTACGCTTGATGTTGCTAGCTGCGATCATTTTGGTGCCAGTCATTAACCATCTTCAGCTTTTACCGTGTCTCTAAGCTTTGGTCTGCCGCTCTTGTGCCAAAAGGAAACAAGTTTTATGTTGATCTAGCTAATGGAGCTATGAGTTATGCCCAGTCTAAAGATAACAGCATGGGTCTGTTAGTACAATAGAGGAAACTAGTTGGTTTGTGCCAAGAGTGCCGTAATAGGCAGTGTTAATTGAAACTATAGGTCTCAGCCAACCTAAAGACAGCACAGAATATGCGACAGCTAACACTGCGGCACCAATGTAGCACTTGACTAATATTGTTATTGCTGGCTATCACCCTAATAACTGACTGCTCTATCATTTCAAAGGTGGCTAGGCGATCAATAAACGTAAATGACATTGTTTGCCCACCAAGCCGATACCCACGAGTTAAAATCCTATTGAACGCAATTTATTTTCTAACCTCTAAACTTGGTTTTAAATGGGCATGGCTCTTATTATAGTAAAATTATTTGGCACTCTTTGAGTTTGAGCATTTTAGTTTGAGTCACTTCAGTTTGAGCATTTTAGCACTTACTTGAGATGAGCACTACTAATTGCAATTCAAAGACAAAAACATAGATTACCTGTTATGGGTATCTACTTTTACCAATTTAGTACTGTTTGTGATAGTACATTCTAGAACAAAGGTCAAAAGGTTGTTGATGCTCTTACTAAAGCAAAAGCCTATTGCCAGCAGTTGATTCTTCAAAGTTTGACCAACCACTTGAAAAAAAAACAATTGATTTTCCTTCAGTAACCAACTTAGCCAGAAAAACAAAGCTTCGCTAATTAGAACTGTTGATATGCAAATAATGAATAAGCAGTAGCTTCTAGCTGGCAAGATAAATAAAACACAGAAGATAATGAGAAGTTGTTGCAGCTGCCCGTATCCAAGTGTATCTCTTTCAACATCTGATAGACTACCCACACTCATCATGGTTTTAGTCAAAGGGCTTGTGTATTTTTTCTTAAAGCTTAACTTTCTCTTGAAATGAAAAAAATGGGTGAAGTAAAATCTTTTACAAAAGTTCAAAGCACTAGGAAATATAACGCAACATAATTTTAATTTGAATAAAAACCTAAAAATTTGAAAAATTTGAATTTGAAAGTTAGTTACTAAAATCATATAGATTTATAGGAAAAAAAAATTCTTTGTTTGATTTGCTAAAACATGTAGCTATTAGTGTTGTGTATGAAATTATACAAATAAAAATTAACTCCAAATATTAAAAAACAAACAATAGATTTATAATACTTACCCTAAAATATCGTATAGATAAAAGGCAGCAAGATTAGATCTACGTAGAAATTGACCATGTATTTGAGCATAAAACATTGTCAGTAGTCGATAGTCTACAGCCTATAGTCAGTGGTCAATAGCCAATAATCAATAATCAAACATCAATTGTCAACAGTCGATAGTGAATATTTGATAGTCAGTAGTCGAGAAGAAAAAGCCAATATACAATAATCAATAGATCAATAGTAAAAAATCAATGATCAACTGTCAAGAGTCAGCAGCGAATAGCAAATAGTAAATCAACTGTCAAGAGTCAGCAGCGAATAGTCTGTATCACACGTGTTGAGAAAGTCTTTCATTTAGCATTCTCTAATTCTTATTAATATACTTACACAAAGATATACGAAGACATCTGTCCCTGTTGTTAGTGCTAATAGCAAAGTTCTGCCTACACTGACAGAAGGAGTCATCTCCACACAGCACAGAAGCTAGCATATTTTGTTCCGCAGCTGTATAGTAGTCAGCTGATATAGTTCCCTTCATTGCCAATTTACAGTCTGCGTCTTTTTTGCAACTGATATTTGTTCTCTGCACAGATCGACCATGTTTGTTAGAAAAATTAGCGTAAAATTGACAAATAACTTAGTAACTACTTAGCAATGACTGATTCATCAACAACAACTGGGATAAAAGTATTTGATGACAAACTAAACTATTATTAAATGTTGTGTTATTTTTATTATTATTCTTATTACTGTTTGCTAAAGATTTTCTAAAAGTTTGCTTATGCTGAGTTGAACAAAAAAGATAGATATGAGCTTTATTACCACCTATCAAGACCGTTCAAAGCAAATTATTACAGAAATACAAAAGTTTCTGTCTTGCAAGTCGAAATGTAAGTCAACAGTTGACAGTCGTATTGATGTCATTAAAACTGTTGAAATCAGTGAAATAAAACCTTATAAGAGCTCTGATGTTTTATGTTTTTAACTTTTTTTGTTTGGCTTTATAAGCTACAATTTCAAAAGCCTGCTTTAATCAATATAATAAATTTTTGGATATTTATCTTAATTTTTTTAAAATCTAACATTTATTCTTAATAAATAAGCTGCCTGCAATAATGAGCTACATGTTTAACATTCCTTAGTAGCAGTGAACCAGAATAACAGAAAAACACAAATAACAGAAAGAAAACAAAGAATAGTACAGTAAAACTATGTGTTTTCGAAAAAAACTGTTTTGCGGAATGCTGTTCTACAATGTATACTGGCAAGGTAACGGTGTTTAGTATAACATGGGGTGAATTTTCTAGAAAAGTAGGAATTTAATAGATGGCCAAGCAAATAAGATATATGAGTTGAGTATTTTAGATAGCGAATGCCTAAAAACACATTAGAGCTCATCGGGCATTTATATGCTGATCATAACTCATGCAACAAGCCAAACAAATAGGAAAATATTTAGTTTAAGTTGGTAACTTGGATATAAATTTTATCGAGTGATCAGTTTTAATTAGCTGTTGAAAGTGCATTAAATACACAGGTAGTTGATAGTCGAACTATAAAATAACTAAATTTTAGGAACAACAGGTTGTAATTAAATAGACCTGATAGGGAAAACAAGTCCGACTTGTACTATTGCAAAGGACTATGACATTAAGAGGCAAACAGTCTATTGCAGTTGTACATGTGCTGTCCTCAACGACCATCAGTCTAGCCTCTGCCAAGGCTCTCAAAGAGAGCAAGACTATCAGATGCAGGGATGTCATTTTACCGTGTAACATGGTTTACAGAAGCTTCTGTCTTAAAGATCGGAATGTAAGTTAACAGTTGACACTTTTATTGATGTCATTGAAACGGTTGAAATTAGTGAAATGCTAGATTTTTTGAGCTTCAATGTTTTAAGATTTTAGTGATTTTTTTTGTTTGGCTTTGTGAACAATGATTTTAAAAGCTTTCGCTTTAATCCATGTACTAAATTTTTAGATTTTAGCCTAATTTTTAAAAATCATCAATTTATTCTTAATAAGTAAGCTGCCTGTGATATTTAGCAACACGTTGAAAAAAAGTGCTAGTTACTTAGATATTATTAATATTATTTATTTTGATTTATTCTTAATAAATTTTGACTAATTTTACCTTAGCTTCAAGCCCATGGGCTAAAATAAGACTGCTTATTGTTAAATGTGTAATCCATAGAGCTACTATTTGAGCTCAAGGAGTTTCACCAATGTAACAAATCGTCGAATATACTTTTCTCATTCAGGATTTTTGATAACTCTAAACAGCATTGAGTGTTTGCTATAATAAGAGTTGCATTTGTCTATCTGTCTGTTCATATGTCTATCTGTCCGTCTGTCTGTCAAAAGCCATGCTAAAAGTTAGTAAAAAACCAATCACCTTGCAAGAATCAAACTCGGACATTAGGCTTAGCAACCAGTCGTACTTCCATCTACGCTATTTAATTACAATGCTGACCTGTGGAATAATTGTACGTATAACTATTACACCTGATGATATCTTACAGGGCACTAGTTTTGAATAAGTTTAGTTAACAACATTTTGGGTGTAAGTTACAGTGTCACTTTATAGATGAGCTTCAAGTTTCCTATTGTAACGGCACGCTTCTGTCATGTAGTGACAATGTTTAGTAGTGTTCTCATGTTCTAGTAGAGAAACACACCGCCAGGACTAATTTTTTATAAGCTACCTTGGGTAGTCCTAACACATCAAGGGCTTCTTCTGGAACTGTCAGATTAACCTGAAGGGATGCATTTTGAAACATACCCAGTCTGACAGAGCCAGGTAGCCATTTCACTTGCCCTATGTGCAGGGGGGGGGGGGACAGAGATGGATCTTTAATGTGCCCATATTGTCAGTGTAGTACACGGGCCTCCAAGTAATGGTTTAGATTTGAAAGACTCAGCAATTTAGGATTGAAAGCTTGCTGAGAGCTTTTTGTCAGATCGGCATTAAGCAGGGCTCGAATCACCAACTCCATGGTTGGAAGTCAGACGCTACCACCCTGACACTTTCAAGCGTCTTATTATTATTGCAATATTGTGATAGGAACCTTTAGAATCCATAAACACAGACTGAAGAGCGACTCCCAAACACTGAGTTACGTTGTTATGATGACTGGAGCTATGGTCTATGTAAACGTTCACTACTGCCAAAAAGTATTCATCAGCCAAGCGGCTCCTTAGAGTGTGCCTAAAGAGCCAGTTTAATGAATGTACTAGGGAGCTGCTCTTGTTGTGCCTTACAATCAGCTTTCAGTCAAGTATGTAATTTGAATGGGAAAAAGATAATTGTGCTTTGTTAGTTTTATACATTGAATGCTTTAGATTTGACCTCAATTAGACCACATGCTATGCATTTCTCATAGCCTTTGCTCCAAATAAACGGAACACCTTTTAAAATCATCTTTCTTAGCATTGAAGATTAATTAGAAAAATCCTATTGTTGACTGTAAAATAATGCAGAGTTTAGACTGCATGCAAAAAATTAATGCTGTAGCAGTCATCAATAAATCATTTAATAAAAAAGTTCTATTATTTTGCTTCCATTTGCTAGCCATTTAACAACTATATCCTGTGTTTTTATTCTCCCGTACCTCAATTTCTTTCTATCCTCACAATTTTCTTCAATTAGCCTATAACAAACCCTAAACAATTATGACCCATAGGCTATCATTAAAAATCATAACAATAGCCAAGTACTTCTTCCTGTCATATATAGCCACACGCTTGAAGCGGCAACTCACAGTGCGGTGTTGACGAGAGTGATAGTTGGCTCGATGTCATTGAATGATTAAGCAGAAAAGTGGCTGCCTTGTCATCAGCAACAGGTGAGTCGTTCGCGATCAAATGATTTAAGTGTTGTGGTAAAATATGCTCAGTTTTTTAGCATTGTAATATTGTTGTTGATAATAGCTAAAGTTTTTTAATCTGTTGGGTGAGTCATATGATAAGTGATTATGAACTTTTTTTGGAAAGAAATGACACTTTTCAAAATTCTGAAGACGTTAGTATAATTGGTGAAATAGTAAATAACAACAAAAATATATGACAATTAGCAAAACTACAGCCTTGATTGGTTAGCAAAGCTCAATTGCCAAGGTCACACAATACTGAACTTAATTGATTTATAAAACTTATAAACATGAAAGGATTTCATCTTGATGGTTTGTTCACATAGTTTGTTTCATAAGTTTTACATACGTTTCACATAGTTTGTCTCATAAGTTTCACATAAGTACCACATAATTTGTTGGCCATAAATCAAGGTCATCAACACAATATACATGTATGTGAGTTATGTCAGTTTGCTTGATTTTAGTAAGTGTTTTACAAATTTTGCAGAGTGTCAAATAGTTTTCCATTTGTATAAACTTCAATCTTAAATCAACAACTCGCCTTGACTCATCAGTTCAAACATGTCAAAATGTCTAAACCATCAGGTTGATAGGAGCACATCTTAAGGTTTAACTTATAGAATCTGTAAGATCTTTCATCTCAACTCTCCAGTTAGCTGCGGAGACACTTAGAGTATTTAGAGTACTTATAGAGTATTTGCAGAGTATAAAACTATATGCCTCTCTGTGGTAACAAACGTCTATGTATCTACCCAATGGTCTTGTTTCAGCCGATGACAACTTACTCTGTCTAGTATAGTGTTACAGCTTGACAATTTCTCCTGGCTTTAGTAACAAAAAAGCTTTTTCTGGGCTGCCTTATCGAAAGCTGTTGAAACTGAATTGTACCTACTAAGTTTTTATACAGCAATCTGGTAACGACACACTCTCTTTTGGTGCTGCACTGCCATCATAGAAACAGACGTGTCTCTTTTTCTGCTGCGGTTCAGCTTCATTGCTTCAAAATGAAACACCCGTCTGATGCACCATCTTTGTGTCATGGAAACTGCTTTAGCAAACAATGATGTTACATTTGTGAGTGCGCATAGATCCTAATTTTAGGCTACTTAATTTGTAGAAATGTGTCTACACATATAGCGTCTCATAACTATCGTTCTACTATAGAAAGTATAGTGTGCTACGGCCAAATGGAAACAGGATGCATTTGTCAGCCTGGTGTGCCGCTTTGGCACCAGTGCCTCCAGATGACGCTACTAGGAACTTGGTATATTTGCCAAGGGAATGTTTGATGATATGTAGATCTGTATCTTGAAAAAATAACTAAAAGCATATAATGTTGTTTATTAGAATAGTACACTTTATGCAGCAAGGCTACATACCATTTTTGTCAGTCGTACGAGGGATGGGGGTTTGTTTGAGAGAGGATATGTACCCTGCTCTAACCATTATCATGTAACACAATCACCATGTTTGCAGGATATAGGAGTGCCTAGCTATGACCTTTAGCCTAGAATTCCTTATCTTTTTCAAAAAAAGCACATGCATTAATGCACAACATTCAAATGTACACTGAAACATCCCGCGGTAACAGAATGTGCGCACAGATTTAAACCTGAACTATCAACGCTATGAAAATATAATGAATGTATGCAGGTAATGCGTGATTGAACTTTTTGCATCATTGCTGCTATTAGAAACTGAGAAATGGCTGACAGCTTTTAAGCCAGTTGCTTCTATATTATAAACAATTGTTCTAACTAATTTATTCTAAGGACGCCTGACCAGTGTGATATATCATAAAATACTCAAAGCTGTTAAAACAAACATGTGAAAAATTTTGTAAACAATAAAAACCTTTTCAAAATTTTGTATCGGTGAAGAAGATTTTCATGTGGCCAGCATGTACATGTATATTGACCCTATTTAATGACCTATATAAAGCTTGTGCAAGTTAAACAAATGAATAGCCTATCAGAAATTGGGAGCTATTCAGCAGTACACTAAACATATGTGAGATTATCTTATTGTGGTGTTTGCAGTTATTAAACCAATTGGCATAAACATACGCCATATAATAAACATCCAAAATATATGTTTATGGTCCTACCTTTTTGGATTTGAGGGTGTAACAAATGTTTGTGAGAACGATTAATTGAAAAAAGTTCACAAATATATATGGCTTCTAGACTATGCAATTAGCAATGACTTAGAGACCAACACTAATTCTGATCAGCAGTGATAAAGTTAAACCAAAACTATTAATAATATTAGGTAGAAACTAGGTAAAATATCCATGGAATTAGGTAGAAACTAGGTAAAATATCCATGGAAGTAGGTAGAAACTAGGTAAAATATCCATGGAAGTAGGTAGTGCTAGAACCATTGTTTCTTTATTTTAGCCTTAATGCAAATACATGTACGCTGAATGCATGAATGGCTGTGTCTGTGAGTGTTGCTGTGTCCAACAGCTAGTTTATCACTAGTTTGTTCACATCCTAAAGACAATGCTTGTTTGTTTACTTTTGCTTTAAAGCAACTACTCTTGAAATAGCTCTGTTTTTAGTAGTGTCTCTTCTAATCTGCTCTCACATGCTAAAATATTTCTGTTGCTACAAACATGAGCGATCTAAGTGTATTAGCAAACTTATCTCTGGTCAAACCTATGATTAAGAGAATTTTGCATGAATGTAATTTCTTTAAAATTTTAAACAGGCTGGGTAAATCTTACCAGACACTGTTACTATAATTACCAGTAAGCTAGTAGTCCAGTTTGCTGTGAGAGATAGTCAGCTGTAATAAGTAACTAGAAAATTATTCTGGAGTATGGTAAGGTAGTTAAAGGATGCAGGCGATAGAGCGATAAAGCGTTTGTCTGTTAAGTTGAAACTGATATCAAATCACTAAACACATTAAACATGGTTCAAACTAAGTTGTATATAATCTCTTTTCAAACCTTCCACCACGGCTTCAAACAGAATGATAGACATATTTTTATGTCCATTTTCTTATTTTTGTTATAGTAACAATTAAACAGAAAATTGATAAGCTAGAATTTTGCATTGCTTTTCTAATGAAATTTTTAGATGACCAAAGATTCAAACTTATAACAATGAGCAGAATTAACAAAGAGTATGTCTCCATCAAAAACACTGTTTTACAAACCCATAAACAGCTGCACTGAATACTGTCTTTCTTTCAAACCAAATCATACAATGACAGGCTATGAAATTACATACTTTTGCTTTTAAGAACAGAAAAACCACATACTTTTACTGGAAATAAAGATTCCGGTGAGCCGTAAGACCAGAACAAATAATATACAGAATGTATAAAATGTGGTCTGGTACCAATGAAACTCATTTGTTATAACCAAATGCCAAACCACTAGAGATAATAGCACTTGCACTCACTTGACTGTAGTACCGAGGGAATTTTTTCATTCTTTAATCTACGTGTTGTCACATTCTTCTAATTTCCTCTGCTAAACAAACAGCCTATCTTATCTCTTACACGTCTCCAATTTCCAAACAACTACGCTTAATTAAATTTGCTCACTGATTCATTTGCTTGAAAAGCGCACTGGGAAGCGTATCAATTTGACACTTGGTTGTAGTACATAACAAGGACTAGCTCATGAACTAGCAAGCACAGAGACTTTTCTAGTCTTTATACCACAGTCATAGAAATGTACTAAGGCTGCTAAAGGCTAGTTTAAACTGTTTCACAATATATCGTTGGTAATACTACAGTAAATCAGTGCTCATCTGTGATAACATTGTTCACACTGTCGCAAATCTATCCGTGTTTACAACAGCAAACAGTCCACGACGCTGTGTTCTTCTTACACAACTTGATCACTGAAACACTGCAATACTATTCTTGCAGCAACTATCATCAAGGAAATATAGATCACACAATGCGCTACTGCAAACCACCATGGATGGTGCATGTTGCGCACACTGTCATGGATGCTGGGCATAATGTCGAGACAGTTTAGCAGTTGCATTATTTTTAACATATCGGCGTTGCCTCAGCGATCTCATTGATTTACAATGCACATTGTTGGCGAATAATCACTCAGATGATAATTGTGACATACGGCCTACTGTGTGAACCAGCCTTTTCCACACTTAATTTCACAACTACTCATAGACCTCCCGTCACTCTAAATAAAAAACGTGGTTTATACTGACTCAAAGTGTCATAGTAACTGTTCCACCTCAACACAGTTAATTTGAAATGGTTCATTCAAAGTATTTTTTACAAGTAGACTCAAAGATTTACTAGAAGGTAAAACAGCTAAACTGAGCAGGAGATAGCAAAGAAAGAAAATTGTAACCACATAAGGCATGGCTTTAGGATGAGTACTCACCAAATGACATTAGGCTGATTATACGCTTATAAACACTTATAATGCATGCCAATCTTTTTTCCATGTTTCATAAACACTCCCTTATTTTAATAAAACATGCTGACTAGTGAATATTTAAAAAATTCATTTTCAAAACAACTTTTCAGTTTTTCCTTGTTGCATCAAGAATTATCATAATGAGGAACTTACTGCTTTATACGAACTATTAAAATACAAAAAGTTCATCATTATGATAACTAGTATGCTGGCCAGTTCTGTGCACTGTGAGAGATTGTTATGATTAATTACTATGATTATCCAGTGAAGTGATGTGGTACCGACTTGCATTGACTGAGTGGTCAAGTGGTAACATGCTTGTATTTGAATCTGACTTTCTGGGTTCGATTTCTGTGTTAGGTGATCTTTTTTGCCAAACGCTCTTAGCGTGGTTTTAGACAAAAGAATGGACAAACAGAGCACTTATTATAGCAAATATTTTTGACACAACAAGGAAAAATCCAAAAATTGTTTAAAAATAGCAAATTTCCTTGAATGCTAAACAGTTAGCATGTTTTATTAAAATTAGGGAGTGTGTATGAAGCATAGAAAAAAGATTGCCACGCATTATATGTGTTTGTAAGCATAAAATCAGAATAATTTCATTTGTTGAGCATTGATTCATAGATGTTAAACAACCAGCATGTTTTATCAAAACTGTACCCTGGCAGTTTAGAGTGTCGTGGGAGATTGTCACGTACTCCAATAAATCGCACATAATAAGAATGTAGTACTTGAAGCCAATGTTTCTACCTACTGACTGCGCATATGTACTAAATTACTATCTACACTAATGCCAACATTTACCTGCGTAGCAACTAGCTAGGCTTATAGCATGAAACAAACAGTATCGGTTGACTCTATAACTTATATGAAAGAGCTGCCATGGCCTAGTGCTCTAAAATGCTAGAACTGCAAAAAACTGGTCAGAGTTTGATTCTCTTCAGCCATCGGTGGTGACAGAAATTACATCCAAGCTTGAAACGCTCTCAGCAACTGAAATGTTTTCAGTTGTCGAGGTTCCCTTAATATTGAACTCAGACGTGTTCAGACATGTTCAGCCAAAATCACAGAGCCAATGTTTGCACAACATTACTCTTAAAAATATGCATATCCTCTCCTTGAAGTAATCAAAGCAGACATATTCTATCTTTTAGGAATTGTCCACATACACTACTTGCTCACAATTGGCTGGTTGTTTCAGCAAAAAAGTAATAATTTTTTCAAAGCATTTGGTTATAAAGTTTACAGTTACTGGTTGGACATGTCTCAAATCACTCATAGCTCGTGAACTTTGGATTGTCACTCCAAAGTTTGTAGCAGTGTCTCCCAGTTAGGGCTGTGACAAATAAAAATTTACTTTATTTAGAAAGGATAAATGAAGTAAGAGATTTATCAAACAGTTCTACATTTTTATTAGCTTTCATAGCTACTTGTATGACACTACTGAATGTAGATATAGACTTTCTTACGAATACCACGTCTAGAAACATAGTAAGGTCAGAGATGTATGTGAATAAAATTTTTAGCAGATGGCAGTGTTAGCTAATAAATCTTGCTTGCTTGATTAGCCTTAGTTCCTGTGACAAAAAGGCGTTGAACATTTTTTGTTACTGCTTTAGAAATAGAAATGGTTAATTCTGATTTTTTTATAAGTTAATTTTACCTACTACCATCTGTTTTTATAATTTCTTTAAATTCTTTCGAATCCTTGATATTTACGTCAGATGTGAGCAGTACACTGCTCGATGCAAAAATAGGTACTAATTGGTTCAGACTGTGTCTGCATCTAGTGTGGCCTAACAATAATAATTGCTGTTACTACGATAAACAGCAGTAACATTGATAGGTGATAGGTGACCTCAGAAAGGTGAAAAACTTGTTGGTTATTGGGAGGATTACAACCCACTCCCATCTTTGAAAATAGTTACCCCAGTCTCTCAAAATTAAGTTAGTTTATCATTAAGTTAAGTGAATTACTTGTGATAACTGGGAGTTGATATGGATGCCTCTGTAGCATGTAGCATGCTCTACTACAGTACATTATAAGTATCGCTGCCTCGTATTGCAGCATCTTGCATCAGGATCTAGTGATAGATGATAGACTGCGATTGTTGTGATTAGTCTGTAAATCAACAGACTTGGAGCCATTTGGTCAGAGATTGCTATGAACTGTGAATTTAAAATATCAATGATTTGTTGTAATTTTTGGCAGCAGGCATTTACCGGCCATTAACACTCAGTTTGTCACATGCTGACTAGTTTTGCAATATATTTTTTGCCACTTTTTATTTCTTATTCAGCTTACTTACGTGCTTCAAAGATTAGGACATACTCGACCATCAAATAATGATTTTTTTAAAGAAAGTTTTTTATATGAAGGTTACTTTAAATAGTATCTACAGTATAAGTTCTCTCATCAATTTGTATTACATTTGATGTCACCATGATTCTTCTCAGTTTGCTAAAATAAAGCTTAATTTTGCACATTTTTAATTTAAGAAATATTCAACTAAGTGCTGCTAAAGGCTGTTAGATGGAAATATTGCCAAAATACATATGTCAGTCATTGCAAATCTATCGCGAGAGTGGTAGAGATACATGTATGTTAATAGCTACGCATATATTAACTCCTATGTTTGTTCTAACAGTTATGCATCTGTTAACATTACACATATATTGACAACTATCTTTATGTTAGCAACTACATATATGTTAACAACTACATATATATTAACAACTACATATATGTTAACAATTACATATATGTTAACAACTACATGGTAAAAAATATGTACATGCTAGTAACTACATATATGCTAATAACTATGTATATCTTAATGACTACATATATGTTAACAACTATGTGCATGGTAACAAATATGTATATGTTAACAGCTATATTCATGTTGATAACCATGTATGTGTTAACAACTATACATACATGTTAAGAACTATGTATATGCTCGATGAGGCTTTCTGGTATGTAAATTGATTTTAGGGTGACAATCAATACAAAATTTAAGCTGTTGCTGTGTATGATCTTGCTTAACTTTGTGAATGCTTTCATACGCTTGAGTTTTTAATCAAATAACAGATTCTACAAAAGATATTTTTTATAACATTGAAATGTAGTAATACTAGCAATCCAGTAAAAAATATGACAAGTTAAAAAATAAAAAATGAAGTAATATGCTGTTTTTGTCTATTTAATGAAATAAATGATTACTTATTGGGAAGGAGATAATTTTCTTTACTTCACAATAAAGTTGTTTAAATGGAACACAATGGAATAAGAGTTCTGCATCTGCTCATAATAAATAATAAATGTGAATTGATTAATCTTTTAAAAGAATTTAATAAAAACTTTTTAAAACCTAAACAAGTTCAATATAAAAACATTTAGCGCTTTATAAACCAAGTAAGCCCATGACAAAGAATATTAACACATTCATGAGAAATTACTTAGACATATTACTTCTGCTGACACAGTGGAGTATTCTTAGTAGCCTAGAACTTTTACAATCCCGCTGCCTTGCTCAATAAAGTATTCGGTAAAGATATATTGTTTACGCAATCATCCTCATATTGAGGTAGTCTTGAGGCAGCATCAGGCCTAGCATCCTATGCCTGTCTATGTGTAGTGTCAGAGTCAGCGTGACCTTATCAACAATAGGCTAGAATAGAATGCAAGAAATGCTTGGGAAGATATTTATTTAGACTTCTCCTGTCAAAGACCCATTCTTTGAATCTTTCATGGCTGTCGAACCATGGATTCCAAAACAATCACAAAGGCACATACATACACATTTGCAGAACATCTTGTAGTTTTGCAACCTTTGAAGTTGCTAGATCACTCCACTGCCCTAAAATATCAAACAAAAATATGCACTGCCCATGCCTTGTAAGAAACTATAAGCTGCCGTCCATGATTCAGATTTTATCGAAAACAAGATAAAAACTGTAAAATATTGATGAAGCTATAGCCGGGGAGATTGAGCCTAAAATGCTCAAAATCATCTAATTATGGTGAACTGAAACTTTTTAGCAAGTTTGGTCAAAATTGGTATGTAACCTTTTTCATTTTTGTCAAATTGGCCTGAAACACCACAAATCATCTAATTACACCGAATTGAGTCTTTTTAACAAGTTTGATAGAAATCATACTAGCTAGATCCAAGTTTGATAGAAATCATACTAGGATAGAAATCATACTAGCTACATGCTAGCGGCATACTCAGAAATCGTGTTTTTTGTGGCTCTGCTTTCCTCAGTGGTGGTTCTGCTGTCTTCAATGGTGGCTCTGCTTTCCTCAATAGTGGCTCTGCTGTCCTTAATGATGGCTCTGCTGTCTTTAATGGTGGCTCCGCTGTCCTCAATGGTGGCTCTGCTGTCCCCAATGGTGGCTCTGTTGTCCTCAATGGTGGCTCTGCTGTTACTACTATTGATGTTTAATAGCACAGCCTTCACGTGTATCCACCCTCATTCTGGCTATATTGTATGGCAAACTCCATATTGTTTATATTACGAAACAGGGAAGGTGTGTTTGTATATTCTTGGTGATCACTGAATATTCCACCAGAATATTCAGTAGGGAAATGGCGTAAGCATAGCTAATGATGTGTTGTTTATATATTATAATGAATCAGGAAGTGTTCAATACAATTGAACGGCTTACATTTGAGCTTTACTTCATCCTCTATAAGAATCTTAAAACTTACGTTATACCTACAATCTTTACAATAATAAGGGCCATGTTTGTTTGTCTGAAATCTCATGTTGAAGTTGTAAAAAGATTACATAATGTAGGATATGCACTCTAGGCATTTAGTTTAACTACCCGCTGTAAACCACCTACACCAGTCAACTGCATTAACCATCATTGAATCAGTGCGTTGAAACTCTGCCCTTTATCAGCTCACCTGATGATCTCAAGCAGTAAGCTTTCTGAGTACTAGTGAGATTAATAGTTGTCCGTGAGCTAGGGAAAATTAATTGCTGATCAGTATACATGTGAGCCCCTTTGTATATATGCAGTAGCCTACATAACTGGTAAACCATACAGTTAGAGGTGCTTTTTGAAATGCAGTTAAACAGACTGATGCATGGTTACTATGCAGGCGTCAGTATGTTTGGCACATACTTCATATGACATCGACACGGAGGCTGACTTATTCATGTTTCTTTGGAATGTTTATGCATTTGTATATTGTTTGCGCTTTATTCATTAATCCTGTTGCCAATGAGCACACTTTTCTCATTTTATCAAGTTATTAAACCGATTATGTCGCACTTTTGGTCATTGGAAATAGTTTTAAAGATGAACTTGCTCAAAATTTTAATAAGTTTTATTAGAAATTTTCAGTATTTTTGTTATCATTTGCAATTGTTTTTGGTGTTTGAAGTGATCTGACAGCCAGGATGCTTTAAAATTGAAATCGACGAAACTTGATCGCATTTGAAACTCTCAGATCAAACGAAAGTGTGATTATAACTCTATGATTATAACTCTATAGTTGCAAAAAGGTTGACAGAATATAGTGACGCGTAATGATGTAACTTGAATGCAATAGCCAATATTAACTATAACAATGGTAGTTGATATCAGCTATTGTGGTACCGATATCGTGACATTATTTTGCACATACAGTCAAACATAGATAACTCGCCCACGGATAGCTCGAACACATGGTTAACTCGAACGGTTTCTTTGGTTCGTTCCCACGTAATGATAAATTGTTATAGATAACTCGACCTCAACTCTGTTAACTGGAACAGTTTTTTGCCTAACGGCTACCGAGACGGTTGTTATCGCTTTAGAAAATCACTTTATTCCAAGTCATAGAGGTAAACCTCAACTTTTCGTAAATCATAGGCGTCGTTATTACCACCGTCGGCAAAATATTTTTGTCAACGACTTTTCTAAAGGTTTGGTGAATTTTGATTTTTACCAAACATCCGCTTAGCGATCGCCTTTCGGAAGCGTGGAAAAGTGAGGTGACCTTCGCATAAACTTCAAGAAAAATCGGCAAATTTGATCTCGTTTAAAACGCTCAAAAGAAAAATATGTCTTTTCTTCTGAGCATTTCAACAACGATCAAGTTTTGCCAATTTTAACCTAAAAAACGTCCTGGCAATAACATCACCTCAAACAACAAAACAATTTCAAGTGATAGAAAAATCTTCTATACTTTTTGATGAAAAAGTTTTAAACTTTACATCAGAAGCATTTAATTTGAAACAAGCCATTTATGCTTTTGATTTCTATTATAGTTTGTATATGTGCATGTATCTACTAATAAATACATGGACTTATGACAGTGCTCCGATAACTTGAACGCTCTGATAATTTGAACACTGTTTCGTGAATTTCGAGTTATCCATGTTTGACTGTATATAGTTTTTTTCTGACTGTTTTAATTTCGATCGATTTTATCGATTTTAATTTTGAAACGTCCTGCCAATTAAATCACCCTAAATATAAAAAAATCACAAATTATTGAAAAATGCCAGTGCTTTCTAGTAAAAAAAAATTGTGTAAGTGCATATTTAAGTGCACTACTGCAACTAACAATCAACTGCCGTCTCAAGTATTATTAACAGTACTGTGTATAGGTTGATATAAGGGAACTACAGAAATAAATGATCATTCTCATTCGTGACCAAAGCCTAAGTTAAGCCGCTGTCTTTAAATCTCCATCATATTGGTTAATAAAATGGACATGAGTAGAGTTGATAAAAGATTCAAATACTGTCTTACCTCTGGCAAGAATGTTTAACCTATTGAACCATAACACCAGTATTCCAGCCATGCTTAGTGCGTCAGAAATCCTAAGGACTAGAATACTGGCATACACATGGCTCTGTTTATTAAGCTGTTTCTAAGTAGCGCCGCAAACCACTACAATCAATTGTGACTCAGGGCATTAGAAAAAATATTTCACTTTCATTTTTTATTGTTTTACAAATATCTTTATCTACTTCCTCTGTTACAATCACGATTTTACTAGGCAATATCGCGAAAAAATTTGGTATGACTCCATGTTTGGTATGCCATGAAGGATTATGATGCAGATAAAAAATTATATGATACTAACCAGTTTTACCGATTATTTTGAGTCATAAAAAAGATAAACATTTGCTCGATTCATACGATTTTAATTTCAACATTTTTAGAAGTTTTTTTAAAAATTGTACGAGTTGTTATGGTAGCCCAGAGAACTGTGAGACACATTTTTGCTATTTTAACATTTGCTGTACGTTGCTGGACTTTTTTTACCCGTTTAACCAAATATAATTAGAATATAATCCTATTAAGCTATTTTAATAAAGGTTTCAAAACTCCTTATTGTTGGACAATTGGCTCAGGGATACTGACATACATCAGCAAGGACAGTCAGGGTTCAAAGAGCTAAAATATGAAACGCATTGATATTGGTTGTATCTTATGAGCTAGAACACGCATAATATTAAGCACATACAAGTTTTATTGTTTGCTGTGATTTGACCATGTTTTAGTCAACAATATAATATGTAAGTTTTGAGCATTGGCTAGTCAATCATTGATTGACAACAGAGCATTGATTAGCCAATTATAGTTTGACATCATTTTTGACAACCTGAACAAACAGGTGTTAGAAATTGCACCAACGTAGTATCACAGCCCGAAACTTATTAAAATGAAATTGACTAAACCATTTTTCATGACTCTGTTTAGTCTAATTATATGCACGCTGCTCAAAAGTATAGCTGTAGGGCTTTTACGCATCATTTAGAAATATCTTTTTTTTCCTCGTAAAATACAATTTGTGACAACAAAGAATTATGACAATTACATTGACTTGCCAACTCAGGATTTGATTTGTTAAAGCATTGAGAGATTGACGGGTTGTCAATTTTGTTTGAATAAACACAATGTACATTATATTATCTGTGTATTCAATGATCTATTTAAAGATTAGCCTATTGCCTAACCTTCCTTTTTGTTTACCCTCTTTTAGTTTATCAGAAAATGGCTATTAACCAAGAGTATCTGAAAAGCTTAGTTACATGATTACCAAAGAGGGAAACTTTTGTTTTTCCAATAATAGGGGCATTTGAAGAGCTTTTATATCTAGATGCTGAAGTGTTAATAGAAACCATATCTAATCTATTTCTTGTACGTCTCGATTGTCTCACTCACACCTGTCAACCAAACTTTAATTCAGATTGCAGATTTAACACGCTCTCTTGAAACAGAGATTCGTTTAAGCAAAATTCACTCTGCAGTTTTCAAGTAAAGTTTAATCATTTGTATGGTCAAGTATCTACCGTAAACACTTTACTGCTCTACTTAGAACCAAGCACTTTGCTTGAATATAAAGTATATATTTGTACTAAATATATCATATAATACCGTCAGTAGTTTGCGCAAACATATAACTGTATTACGTGATGCTTCCCCTTGCTTTGCATGTCTTTTGCTGATATGCCTCCTTTTAAATGCTAGGCTCCGCCATTCTCTTTTGGTGGTCATCTAGTTTTTTCAATGCCTGTCCGAGGGCTGGTCAGTCATCTGGATGCAGGCTAGGTAGCTGGCCATGTGCTCCTTCACCGCTTGGCCGCTGCCCATTCGTATGCCTGACCTGCTCAGTCCTTTCTTAGTGTGGCCTGATATGGTTGTGCTGACTTTCTCTTGGCCTGGCTGAGCTGAGTGTTGTGACCGGCTGATTGGCCGTTTTGATAGCACTCGGTTGGGGGACTCCGTCATCGTTATTCACGATAGTATCATCACGTTCCTGACAGTCCATACCCAAATAAAAACCTATGCCCTAAATGAGTTTAGAAACACAAATGATCTCTCAATATAAAAAGCAATATTTTAGTCTCCCTATGTTATTTCACTTCAAAATAAATGTCTTATTAAATCGGTATCATAAATGTGCTTTTCATTTTGAAAAAGCTGACTGTTTTCTGTTTCACAATGTCACTGGCTCTTGCTCATTGTAATAAAATTGCAATAATTGTAGCGCAAGCAAAATACATAGACATGGTAAGAGTCATAAAACTTTCATACCTAATAATACCTCTCTAAAATAGATTTGTCCTTTTTAAAGGAATATTTGCCAGAATCAAAATGAAGTATTCTACAATTAGCAGAAGCAAAACTTGTGGCAAAGCTTTTATAAAATTGAGCTCCAAAACACAAAAACAAAACTAAAAACTCTAGAAATAGACTTGAGAGATGATCCAGTTTGGCGTTTGGTCTCAAAGCATTATTAAAGGTCATTTAAGTTTTGTTTCAAAGGAATTTTTTATCTACAAGTAAATTTTGAACTCTTTTTACTTTTGTTTAAAGGATCATTACATGTTTCAGAATGAGTTAATCATAACTGTATTTAAAATCACTAATTGAGCACCTATGAACATGTTGATGTTCATAGGTGTTCAATTAGAACTATTAACTGATGGTATTAACATGCAATTTTATGCAAACTAATTATGAAACCAAGTCCACAGGCTTGTAAAGAAGTGCAAAAGCTTGATTTTTTGAGATTTCTTATTCAGATGAAATATTTGAGCGCCTAATTATGAATGCAAAGTAAAGAAGTTCTGCATTATACGCAGTTGCTACAGATTATATTACTGTATGCATGCAGATTTAATGTCAGCTAAAGAAAATATTTGCACATGTTTAATTCTTATCAAAACATTTCACAGCAGGACTTGAACAAGTTGCTAAGAGCTTCAGAGCAGAAGTACTGAAGAGTCAGCTTTTGAGAACAAAACAGGAGGAGACAAGATCAATATAAATAGTTAGTATACGTCAAGGGTTTTACAGCTTTTTTTTATAGCCTTCTGAACATTAAATTAACATTGTGAACTCTAAATTGAGGTTTTGCTATACACTGAAAAACCTCAACAGCGTTTTAATTAAAACATAATTTTGCTCAAAAAAAATTGAAATTGAACATGTTGCATTAGAAAAACATGTTTTTAATTGTTCTAATTCAAAACCTACATGTACATTTACAAAGCAGCAAATATCTACCTAGTGGTTATGACCTGCAATAAAATGCAACATTACTATGTACAGTGCTGTATGAAGTTTTTAATTTTGATTTAGCCAGTAGCGGCTAATGACGATGTGAGGGAGGCTTGATGGCAACACAGTTGGTTAGCTGCACATTTGTGATGCTATGTAACTCACCATGAACTTAAAATTTACCTAAAATGAACTAGCTTCAATTTAAATTTATTTAAGCAATTGAAAATGCCCTTACTTAAAAATAGGTTTTAATCTTACACTAAACTTATTTCTAGATTTGTTTTTGGTTTTATTTTTCTTCCTTTGGCTTGACTCTTTTAGCCTCCCTTTCACGCTCACTTTTAGCTGCCCATTAAAATCTGATCAGCTGAGGAAAACCGAGTGGTGCTGATCTCACATGCGGCTTTTTACACACATTTTCACCTAGCGGCCGCATCAAAGTTTGTCTCGCATGTTTCTATCTCAAATTAGGCTCCTTTCTCAAAGCGAAAATTTGTTCATAATTTTTCATGTATGTCAGATTTCTTTTATGTCAGGACACCGATATCTCAAGGTATTACTGTACTTCCAAATGCAGCTCTTGACGCAAACTACGAGTAGACCGACTATGATGCCTCCCCGAGTAGTTGTCTTAAAGGTTGACTTGCAATAAAATTCACATTACAGTTATTTGGTATCAAAAGATTTACCATGTCTTACTCTGTTGTGTTGTAGGTGCCAAATATGTGGAAATGTGATTAAAAGCTCTTAAAAGCTCAAAAACGAAAAGCCGCCGTAGATTGGAATCTCTTTATTTCGATGACGTAGCCATGAAGTTTGGTTATTGTCTTGTCACGTGATGTTCTCATGTGAATTGAAAGGCCAATAAAAAACTCAATATAACACTTATCATAGCACTAGCTTATGACAAACACTTCGGGTTTTACCGAAGACCCCGTATCAAATATAAATGCTCACTACTTTACAGTTTTGTTTCCGTTTGGCCTAACCGGCAAGTCGTAATCTGATCATGTGACCCAATACTTCGCAAATATTTTCTGCAGCACTTTTCGATTATCACAAGTGACCAACAGGCTCGTCATGATTATCAGACAATGATATGTACTCCTTCAAACTAAGGCTAAAAACTTGAACAAATTTTTACCGTAAGTTATAGGATATCACTGCTAAAAGTGACAGCATTACGATGACGATAAAACAGACGCGTAAGAACAATAGACATGGTTTTATTGAATGCGTGAAGTATATTTGTGAAAATATTTCGACAAATAAGGTTGCATGAAAGTGTAAACAGAAACCATCTCTCACAATTACGTCACATTTGAGCCGTTTTGGAAAGAGGATTCAAACTACGGCGGTCTCGTGTGGCTGCGATTTTCTGTTCGTTTTTGAGCTTTTAAGAGCTTGTAATCACCTTTCCACATACTTTACACCTACAACACAACAGAGTATGACATGGTGAATCTTTTCATATTGAATAACTGTAATGTGAATTGTGTTGCAAGTCAACCTTTAAAAACTTCATTAAAAGTAATTTGAAAACTTAACTTGCATGATAATTCTTTTGCATATTGTCATCCTTAGTGCCACGTTTTTACAGACAACAATTGTAATTATTATTGGCACTGCATGAAGCATGAAATACTAATGAAGCAAAGCCTTTAATAATAATAATAATAATAATAGTTATGTATGAGTGTCCCACTATATAGTCTTAATAGACTAGTTTACCAAAAAAAGGTTTGAAGAGATACATGACCTATTAGAAACTGTAGGCAAGAAAAGCATAAAGAAGATACTCTATTGATAGATCGAAAGGAGTGCTCAGCAACCATCTAATTGCTGAACATTTTACAATAGTACAGGCTTACCTTGCGGCTGATAGGGTGAAATTTAGTTATTTTCAAGCCAGCAGCTTGATACAGTATTTATTTTTTTTCTTAAAACAATTAACCTATTCAAAAATAGGTACCTAAAACATATTTTCATTGGTAATATTATGATTCACAGTTTTTGGCAATACAGAATGATATAGTAGCTTGTGCCTTCTTATTCATTGCGATGAAAAAAGCTGATAAGTGATTGAGGTTTTCTCTTGTTACAATATTCTGTTTAAAAATCCAAATTTACATTTTGTTTAACATTTAAGAAATGTTTGATGGCTCCCTGACTATTTTGTACGAGTATTTATATGTATAAGTCAGTCAAGTCATTTACCAAAAAGACAAACTTGCTCGCCATATTTTTCATAAAGTCATAATAGGTCACAAAGTCATGTATGTGATAAATCGACAACCTAAAATTACTCGCCGAAATTTGTTGTGAAAGAATATTTACGCAATCAAAACAAACAGAAAGTTGTCACCACCATTTTGTAAAGAAGATAACTTTGTCATATCCTTTTTACGCAAATTGATCAACATTTTTCCATGTCTTTTTCTGTAAGTGCTGATTGAAAATCTATTTAATAATTTTAGACTATTTTTATAACAACGTCTACATACATGTAATACAACAATTCTCTGCCTTGGCTTTCACAGCCGATAAGCTCTAGTTAAGCTCATTACACGTATGCTGCTGCCATAATCTGTAATCAAAGGTAATGCTGATAAACAAACCGTAACTATTACCAACTTTGCAGGTGCAGAAACTAAAGCTTTGCTTTTTAGATTCTGCCTTAATGTTGTCTTAATAGATGTATTCATAGATGTATTCATAGATGAGACTATTTGAAAACAATCCTAGCTTTCAACAAAAAGCTAGTGTTATTTTATACCGGTCTGAAAGTTCTTGCCTTCCCTCATAGGTAACTTAGTTTTGAGACAGGTCTTGCAAAAGTTGATATCAATCTTTTGGGAGTTTTTAAAAGCTTTAGTAGATTTTATTATAAAGTAATTTGTAATTGTTTTTGACGCTTGAAGTCATCTTACTGCCAAGATGATGCTTTAGTAAAATGTGTAAGTAAATTAACTAGTCGTTGTAATTGATTACATTGAACAGATAACCTGATGTTTGAAATTTTTTATGTGTTACAGCTTCAGTTGCAATGAGTTTTACTACTACAGACATAATCGGGGAAACGAGTGGGACTGTGCTTGCAAACAATGGGAGCTTTCCTGGTATGTCAAAAGAATAAACTTATTTACATTTGCTCCTTTTTGATAGAGTATTTCTGCTAGAGCTCTTTTAAAATGAATGACTATGCTGCAGTGTTATGCTAGATTGCTAAAAAACTGAGAGTAAGTTTAACAACAATAGCAAGAGTAACAAGCTCAATTGTAATGTATGGCAAGGAGTATTATTGTAAATAAGTGAATGTTTTATATGCACTAGTAAGCTAGCAGTTCAGTGCGCCATGAAATATCACCATATGTAATCATTATATGCCAAATTGTCCTGTGATGATGCGAGGTAGTTGGGCGGGCGGCTCATTGGTTAGTGCGTCATTATTCGGCAAAGTCGAATATCTAAGCTCAATTAATGGGCAATGCGTTTTTTCTTAGCGCCCCACCGGGTGGCTCCAAACAGACAGACTGACAAAAATGGTTTATATTATAGTAAAGAATCTGATACACTCTATATCAGTTATAACTGTTGTACTGTGTATGTTTAATTAAATATTTCCGTTAACACGCACTGCGGCTAATTTAATTCATTTGCCAGAAATGTCAAACCTTATTATAGCACTTTAGAGATTACTGCAGATAGTGATATACTACAATTAAAGTAGAGTGCTGTATGAGAAAAGTGTGAAAATAAATTACTATTGAAATGAGCTTTTATATGTTAGCTCAACTTAAACACAGGCCAACAAAGGCAGAGCCTTGACAGTTAGTACTGCAGGAGGCCGACAGAGCTTAAATGGAAGATGCGATAGAGACAGCAGAAGTTATTGCACGTTATATTTGCTAAATTTTAAAAATAAATTTTTAGTAATCATTTTTTATTTATTTTGTTCTTAATTATTTTCTAGACTAAATTTCTACTTGCATCAAATTTTTTTGCACCAACTTACCATCGAAAAACCTCCAACATTTCATGTTGCAAAAATTTTTTTTTTTTTCGGAACCGTCAAATCAAATGACTTCCATCATATATGAAATAACTGAAATAACAGCCTAGAAACTGTTTGTAGACAGTATTAATTCTTTTGAAATGCTGGAAAAACAAACTTCCTGAGAGATAATAATGCTTGCAAGAGGCACCACTTCATGAAACTAATTTGTAAACTCAGTAGATAAAGGAATAAAAATGGTTGTGGGTTCCTACATATATTTTAGTTTAAAAACAGAGGACAAATAAAAGAAAAACCGAACAATTAATCTATAAATCTATCACTCCCTATATTCGTAACTACAGAAATTTGTGAACCCGTGACTCTGTGAACCCGTGAACTCGTGAACTCATGGTCCCATGAATCTATGAACCAATAAAACTATGGACCGATAGACCGATGAAAATTTATACTTTGCTTATAAAAAATTATCAACTTAGCATGTCATGTCGGTTTAATATAATATGACAAAAGAGTAAATTATATTTTCTTGTATTTCTTTGTCATCATGATGCGTGTATACAAGTATATGTGCATCATATACATATATCATGCCTGTATGTTTTATATTATTATACCACCCTGATACACCATGCTGTCTAATTAATAAAAATCAATTATATTTGTTCAACATTTCCTTCCCATAAACTTAAAAATAATGTTTAAATACTAGTAGTTTGCAATAAAGAAAATGAAACAGTTCACAATTCTGACAATAATTGTAATAATTTATGTAAAAAGTCATATTTGTATAAACGGATGCTCTGAAGGTTTTAGTTGTCACATTCTATGAAATGACGCATGTTCAGGGAACACAACTTCAAAAAACCACTGCAGGAGACACAAATAAATTTTTTATGATTTAGTGAATAGCTAAGGTCTACCTAGTAGTGCATTGAAAGTACTAAATACCAATAATAGAATTAATAACTTCATAAAGTTTTTACTAGTTGGACATATTCTTATTTTTATAAAAAAGATTATTTAGCTTAATGCCAATAGTAGATAACTCCAAAACATTACTAGTTGTTCAGTTATAATTGGTTGGTAAAAAAGCTTTTCTCCAAGACTTACTAATGTATTTCTTTAATACACTTATAGAAGTCTAAAGAAGGCATAGTAACTTATGTTTGGTTGAATGTTTTTAGATACTTCAAACGTGACCAGTTCTGGAGGTCTTGATACAGGAACCACAACCTTATCAACTCTGATCAGCTCTATTCTTTCTACCAGTAAGTTGCCTGCATGCTTCAAAGTATAGTATCATATGGTACATTTCCATTAAACCTAATTGCTGTCTTTTAGTTGTTCAATTCGTGATTCTGATTTGACTGCATAAACTCAAAGAGTACTAGTTTTATTTTAACTTATTACAGTGAAACATAATTTAGCCAACATTTAATAGTTAAGTAGAAGTCTATTTTAATATCAGTCAAAAAAACAGTTTAACGGAAGTTGATTTGAGACTCAATAAGAAAAAATATAAAGATGTCAGTGATAGAAGATAGTAATTATAAAATTTTTTTATAGTCATACTTTGTAATAGTTTAAAGGCAGATATAAGCAATTTTGCAAAGAAAACTAGCTTCACACTTTCAATACCTCCTTAATCACAGCAAACCTTGCCAAAAATAATCAACTAACTAAACCATTAGTAATAACCTAGAATACAAATTGGAGATTTGCTACTGTGTTTTGAAAAGTGAAGATTTGTTTGGCATTTCCTATGGGTTTTTAAGATAGTGATCTTATTGAATTTAGTTTTATAACCAACTAGCTAACAAAAACGCTGAACTGGAAAGTTCTTCGACTTGAACTATTAAAGAAATTAAAAGATTTACTGATTTTTGGTTGAAAACAAAAAATTAATTGTCATCACACCATTACTGTTGTTTCTAAAGCCTACATGCAGTTGTGTTATTTTAAAAATATAGTTATTTTATTTCTTAAAAAATGATAAAGATGAACATTAATTTACACCATTAAAGTAAAAACAAAGTTCTGATAAATATCATTATTAATGAGCAGATGTAGCCAAGGTATGCACGTATAAATTATTATTAAAATGAGTTTTTATATGTTATCTCAACATAAAAACAGGCAAACTAAGGTGGAACCTTGACAGTTAGTACTGCAGGAGGCTGACAGAGCTTAAATTGAAGATGCGATAGAGGCATGCAGCAGAAGTTATTGCACCTTATAAATGCTAAATTTTAAAATAAATTTTTATTAAGCGTTTTTCATCTTTTGCTTTTAGCTTTTACTAGACTACATCTCTACTTGCATCAAATTCTTTTCCACCAATTTACCATCGAAAAACCTCCAACATTTCATGTTGCAAAAATGGTTTTTCTTTTATGGCACCGTCAAATCAAATGACTACCGTCATAATTGTATTATAATTATATGAAATGACTGAAGGAACATCCTAGAAATTATTTGTAGACAACATTACTTCATTTGGAATGCTAGAAAAACAGACTTTCTGAGAAACAATAATGCTTGCAGGAGTCAACACTTAATGAAACTAATTTGTAAACTCAATAGATAAAGAAGTATAAATGGTTGTGAGATCCCACATATATTTTAGTTTAAAAACAAAGGGCAAATAAAAGAAAAACCGAACAATTAATCTCTTAATCCATCACTCCATGTGTCAATGACTACGTAAATCCATGAACCGTGACCCTGTGAACCCGCAAATTTGTGAACCCGTGAATCTATGAACCAATGAGCTCATAAACTAATGAACTCATAAACTCATAAACCGATGAACCGATGAACCGATGAACCGATGAACCGATGAACCGGTGAACCAATGAACCGATGAACCGATGAACCGATGAACCGATGAACATTAATACTTTGCCTGTGCAAAGTTACCAATATATGTAGCATATCAGTTTAATATAATATGACAAAACAGTACAATATATTTAATTGTACTTTGTTGTCATCATGATGTGTATATGCATGTATATCATATAAACAATATATCAAATGCGTAAATATTGTAGACCTTTACCATCATGGTGTGTGTTTGTGTTTACTGTGTCTTTTAACCATCGTATTATATCATGTCTGTATGTTTTATATTAATTTACCATCATGATACATCATGCTGTCTAATCAATCGAAATCAATTATATTTGTTCAACATTTCCTTCCCATAAACTTGAAAGTAATGTTTAAATACAGTTCATGATTCTGGCAAAAGCAGTAATAATTTATCTGAAAAGTCATAATTTTATAAACGAATGCTCTGAACGTTTTAGTTGCCACATTTTATAAAATGACGTATGTTTAGAAAACACAACTTCAGAAAACAACTACAGGAGACACAAATAAATTCTTTATGATTCAGTGAATAGCTAATGTTTACCTAGTAGTGCATTGAAAGTACTAAATACCAATAATAGAATTAATAACTTAATAAAGTTTTTACTAGTTGGACATATTCTTATTTTTATAAAAAAATTATTTAGCTTAATGCCAATAGTAGATAACTCCAAAACATTACTAGTTGTTCAGTTATAATTGGTTGGTAAAAAAGCTTTTCTCCAAGACTTACTAATGTATTTCTTTAATACACTTATAGAGGTCTAAAGAAGGCATAGTAACTTATGTTTGGTTGAATGTTTTTAGATACTTCAAACGTGACCAGTTCTGGAGGTCTTGGTACAGGAACCACAACCTTATCAACCCTGATCAGCTCTATTCTTTCTACCAGTAAGTTGTCTGCATGCTTCAAAGTATAGTATTATATGGTACATTTCCATTAAACTTAATTGCTCTCTTTTAGTTGTTCAATTCGTGATTCTGATTTTACTGCATAAACTCAAAGAGTACTAGTTTTATTTTAGCTAATTATAGTGAAACATAATCTAGCCAACAATTAATAGTTAGGTAAAAGTCTATTTTAATATCAGTCAAAAAAGCAGTTTAATCGAGTTTGATTTGAGACTCAATTAAAAAAAATATAAAGGTGTCAGTGATAGAAAATAGTAATTATAAACAATATTTTGTAGTCATACTTTGTAATATTTAAAGCCAGATATAAGCTTTTTTGCAAAGAAAACCAGCTTCATGCTTTTAATAACTCTTTAATCACAACAAACCTTGCCAAAAATAATCAACCAACTAAACCATTAGTAGTAACCTAAAATACAACTTGAAGATTTGCTACTGTGTTTTGATAAGTGCAGATTTGTTTGGCATTTCCTATGGGTTTTTTGAGATAGTGGTCTTATTGAATTTAGTTTTATAACCAACTAGCTAACAAAAACGTTGAACTGGAAAGTTTTTCGATTTGAACTACAGTACTAAGGAAATTGAAAGATTTACTGACTTTTGGTTGAAAACAAAAAATTAATTTTCATCACGCCATTACTGTTGTTTCTAAAGCCTACATGCAGTTGTGTTCTTTTAAAAATATTTTTATTTTATTTTTTTAAAAAATGATAAAGATGACCATTAATTTACACCATTAAAGTAAAAACAAAGTTCTGATAAATATCATTATTAATGAGCAGATGTAGCCAAGGTATGCACGTATAAATTATTATTAAAATGAGTTTTTATATGTTATCTCAACATAAAAACAGGCAAACTAAGGTGGAACCTTGACAGTTAGTACTGCAGGAGGCTGACAGAGCTTAAATTGAAGATGCGATAGAGGCATGCAGCAGAAGTTATTGCACCTTATAAATGCTAAATTTTAAAATAAATTTTTATTAAGCGTTTTTCATCTTTTGCTTTTAGCTTTTACTAGACTACATCTCTACTTGCATCAAATTCTTTTCCACCAATTTACCATCGAAAAACCTCCAACATTTCATGTTGCAAAAATGGTTTTTCTTTTATGGCACCGTCAAATCAAATGACTACCGTCATAATTGTATTATAATTATATGAAATGACTGAAGGAACATCCTAGAAATTATTTGTAGACAACATTACTTCATTTGGAATGCTAGAAAAACAGACTTTCTGAGAAACAATAATGCTTGCAGGAGTCAACACTTAATGAAACTAATTTTTAAACTCAGTAGATAAAGGAATAAAAATGGTTGTGGGTTCCTACATATATTTTAGTTTAAAAACAAAGGGCAAATAAAAGAAAAACCAAACAATTAATCTCTGAATCCATCACTCCATGTGTCAATGACTACGTGAATCCATGAACCGTGACCTTGTGAACCCGCGAATTTGTGAACCCGTAAATCTATGAACCGATGAGCTCATAAACTCATAAACCCATAAACTCATAAACTCATAAACTCATAGACCGATGAACCGATGAACCGATGAACCGATGAACCGATGAACCGATGAACCGATGAACCGATGAACCGATGAACCGATGAACCGATGAACCGATGAACCGATGAACCGATGAACCGATGAACCGATGAACCGATGAACCGATGAGCTAACGGACCGATGAACATTAATACTTTGCCTGTGCAAAGTTATCAATATATGTAGCATATCAGTTTAATATAATATGATAAAACAGTACAATATATTTTATTGTACTTTGTTGTCATCATGATGTGTATATGCATGTATATCATAAAAACAATATATCAAATGCGTAAATATTGTAGACCTTTACCATCATGGTGTGTGTTTGTGTTTACTGTGTCTTTTAACCATCATGTTATATCATGTCTGTATGTTTTATATTAGTTTACCATCATGATACATCATGCTGTCTAATCAATCGAAATCAATTATATTTGTTCAACATTTCCTTTCCATGAACTTGAAAATAATGTTTAAATAAAGTTCATGATTCTAGCAATAGCAGTAATAATTTATCTGAAAAGTCATAATTTTATAAATGAATGCTCTGAACGTTTTAGTTGCCACATTTTATAAAATGACGTATGTTTAGAAAACACAACTTCAGAAAACAACTACAGGAGACACAAATAAATTCTTCATGATTCAGTGAATAGCTAATGTTTACCTAGTAGTGCATTGAAAGTACTAAATACCAATAATAGAATTAATAACCTAATAAAGTTTTTACTAGTTGGACATATTCTTATTTTTATAAAAAAAATTATTTAGCTTAATGCCAATAGTAGATAACTCCAAAACATTACTAGTTGTTCAGTTATAATTGGTTGGTAAAAAAGCTTTTCTCCAAGACTCACTAATGTATTTCTTTAATACACTTATAGAGGTCTAAAGAAGGCATAGTAACTTATGTTTGGTTGAATGTTTTTAGATACTTCCAACGTGACCAGTTCTGGAGGCCTTGATAGAGGAACCACGACCTTATCAACCCTGATCAGCTCTATTCCTTCTACCAGTAAGTTGTCTGCATGCTTCAAAGTATAGTATTATATGGTACATTTCCATTAAACTTAATTGCTGTCTTTTAGTTGTTCAATTCGTGATTCTGATTTGACTGCATAAACTCAAAGAGTACTAGTTTTATTTTAGCTAATTATAGTGAAACATAATTTAGCCAACAATTAATAGTTAGGTAAAAGTCTATTTTAATATCAGTCAAAAAAGCAGTTTAATCGAGTTTGATTTGAGACTCACATAGAAAAAATATAAAGGTGTCAGTGATAGAAAATAGTAATTATAAACAATATTTTGTAGTCATACTTTGTAATATTTAAAGCCAGATATAAGCACTGTTGCAAAGAAAACCAGCTTCATGCTTTTAATAACTCTTTAATCACAACAAACCTTGCCAAAAATAATCAACCAACTAAACCATTAGTAGTAACCTAAAATACAACTTGAAGATTTGCTACTGTGTTTTGATAAGTGAAGATTTGTTTGGCATTTCCTATGGGTTTTTTGAGATAGTGGTCTTATTGAATTTAGTTTTATAACCAACTAGCTAACAAAAACGTTGAACTGGAAAGTTTTTCGACTTGAACTACTAAGGAAATTGAAAGATTTACTGATTTTTGGTTGAAAACAAAAAATTAATTTTCATCACGCCATTACTGTTGTTTCTAAAGCCTACATGCAGTTGTGTTCTTTTAAAAATATTTTTATTTTATTTTTTTTTAAAATGATAAAGGTGAACATTAATTTACACCATTAAAGTAAAAACAAAGTTCTGATAAATATCATTATTAATGAGCAAATGAAGCCAAGGTATGTACGTATAAATTATTATTAAAATGAGCTTTTATAGGTCAGCTCAACTTAAAAACAGGCAAACAAAGGCATAGCCTTGACACTTTGTACTGCAGGAAGTCAACAGAGCATAAATGGAAGATGCGATAGAGACATGCAGCAGAAGTTATTGCATCTTTTATTTGCTAAACTTTAAAATTAATTATAGTAAGCGTTTTTCATTTATTTTGCTATTAACTTTTTTCTAAACTACACCTCTACATGCATAAATTTTGTTCCATCAATTTACCATCGAAAAACCTCCAACATTTCATGTTGCAAAAATGTTTTTTTCTTTTACGACACTGTCAAATCAAATGACTACCATCATATATGAAATGACTGAAAGAACGATCTAAAAATTATTTGTAGACAACATTACTTCATTTGAAATGCTGGAAAAAACCGACTTTCTGCGAAACAATAATGCTTGCAGGAGACAACACTTAACAAAACTAATTTGTAAACTCCTTAGATAAAGGATTAAAAATAGTTGTGATAGGAGTGGGATCCCACATATATTTTAGTTTAAAAACAAAAGACAAATAAAAGAACAAGCAAAAAGTTAATCCATGAATCCATCACTCTATGTGTCAATGACTATGTGAACCTGGGAACCAGTGACCCTGTGAACTCGTGAATTTGTGAACCCATGAATCTATGAACCGATGAGCTCATAAACTCATGAACTCATAAACTCATAAAATCATAAACTTATGGACCGATGAACCGATGAACCAATGAACCGATGAGGTCATAAACTCATGAACTCATAGACCAATGAACCGATAAACCGATGAACCGATGAACCGATGAACCGATGAACCGATGAACCGATGAACCAATGAGTTCATAAACTCATGAACTCGTAAACCGATGAACTAACAAACCAATGAACATTTATACTTTGCCTGTAAAAAATTACTAATATGTGTAGCATGTCAGTTTAATATAATATGACAAAGCAGTACAATATATTTTATTGTACTTTGCTGTCATCATGATGTGTATATGCATGTATATCATATAAACAATATATCAAATGCATAAATATTGTAGACCTTTACCATCATGATGTATCATGTTTGTGTTTACTGTGCCTTTTAACCATCGTCTTATATCATGGCTGTATGTTTTATAGTAATTTACCACTCTGATACATCATGCTGTCTAATCAATACAACTCAATTACATTGGTTCAACATTTCCTTCCCATAAACTTAAAATTAATGTTTAAATACTAGTATACAGCTCATGATTCTGGCAATAGCAGTAATAATTTATCTGAAAAGTCATAATTTCATAAACAAATGCTCTGAATGTTTTTTTGCCACACTTTATAAAATGACGCATGTTTAGAAAACACAAACTCAGAAAACAACTACAGGGACACAAATAAATTCTTTATGATTCTGTGAATAGCTAATGTCTACCTAGTAGTGCCTTGAAAGTACTAAAATACCAATAATAAAATAAATAATTCAATAATGTTTTCAGTAGTTTGACATATTCTTATTTTTATAAAAAAAATTATGTAGCTCAATGCCAATAGGAGATAATTCCAAAAAATTACTAGTTGTTCAGTTATACTTGGTTGCAAAAAAGCTTTTTTCCAAGACTTACTAATGTATTTCCTTAATACACTTAAAGAGGTCTAAAAAGGCATAGTAACTCATGTTTGGTGGAATGTTTTAGATACTTCAAACGTGACCAGTTCTGGAGGTCTTGGTACAGGAACCACAACCTTATCAACCCTGATCAGCTCTATTATTTCTACCAGTAAGTTGTCTGCATGCTTCAAAGTATAGTATTATAGAGTCTATTTCTATTAAACTTAATTGCTGTCATTTAGTTGTTCAACTCATGCTTCTGATTTGACTACATAAACTCAAAGAGTACTAGTTTATTTTAACTTATTACAGTGAAACCTAATTTAGCCAGCATTTAATTGCTAGGTAAAGGTATATTTCAAAATCAATCAAAAGAAAAGTTTGACCGAGTTTGATTTGAGACTCAATAAGAAAAAATATAAAGATGTCAGTGATAGAAAATGGGGATTATAGACAATATTTTATAGTCACACTTTATAATAATTTAAAGCCAGATATAAGCACTGTTGCAAAGAAAACTAGCTTCACATTTCCAATACTTCTTTAATCACAACAAAACTAGCCAAAAATAATCAACCAACTAAACCATGAGTAATAACTTGGAATATAATTTGGAGATTTGCTACTGAGTTTTGAAAAGTGCAGATTTGTTTGGCATTTCCTATGGTTTTTTGAGATCCTGGTCTTATTGAATTTAGTTTTATAACCAACTAGCTAACACAAACGTTGAACTAGAGAGTTTTTTGACTTGAACTACTAAGGCAATTAAAATATTTACTGATTTTGATAGAAAATGATAAACTAATTTTTATCACACTGTTACTGTTGTCTAAAACCTACATGCAGTTGTGTTCTATTAAAAATTTACTTATTTTATTTATCAAAAAAATACAATAAATAATACCAATAATTTACATATTTTTCAAAGTTAAAACCAAGTTCTGATATGTATTATATTATGTTTAATGAGCTAATGAAGCTAAATTATTGTACCGTTATGCTTGAGCTAGACTGGTTGACATGCAAAGTTGATATGCTCAAGAATTTAACAGCAGAAACACCGGAGAGCACTTCTACTCTAAACATGACAAACAATGCAAATATGTCGTCAACTCCAGAAAACGTAACCAGTACTGCCCTGATGACCAACTCCACATCATTCACAAATGCTATAAGCACTACTACAACAGTTGAGGCAACGACCAACAACTTACCTGAGAGCGTCAGCACAATGATTTCAGAATTTATAACTTCTGCAACATCTCAGGCAGTGGGGACGGTTACAAGTAAGTATAATGTTACATATTGTTTATATTACATATTGTTATTATACGGTATTAAATATAGTGACAATAACTTTTTTATAAGGTCTTTAACTCAACTATTTTTATTTAAAAGCCCTAGATAAAGTATCTCGACATACGAGCTAAATGCTCCCCGGACCTCGCTCATATGTCAATTGTATTACTATCATTATTATTATTATTAATTAATGATACTACCATCAATTATTGTATCTCAAATCATTTTTTCCTATATATATAAACTAAATACAAAATACTCCATTCCTACCTTCTGAAAAAAACACCTAAACAGAATGTTACATGTACATGTACAATAAAAAACTGTGGTTTTAATTGTGATAATTGACTACACATGCTCACAAAGTAACAAATATTTATTCAGTGGTTAGGGTCTGCAATAAAATGTAACATTATTATAAACAGCACTGTATGGCGTTACTACCTTCAAGACTGCTGGCAGCAGCTAACAGTGTTGTGAGAGAGTTTTGAGAGCAACCCAGTTGATACGCTACATTTTTGTGGCACTACGTAATATAACATAAACTTTAAATTTGACTTAAATAAATTTAGCTTTTAAAATACTCACTTGAAAATAAGTTGAGACTTTACGAAACTTAATTCTTACACAAAACTTAATTCTAATCTTGTTTTCATTTTCAGTTTTTACTATTATATTTCTAGTTTGGCTCTTTTTGCCTCGCTTTCAACTCTACATTCAGCTGGTTTTTTTTCAAAACTTTTTAATTGATCTGACAAGAAAGATTGAGTGATATAGTTTTGAAAGGTACCTCCTTTCATGCTTGGCTATCTAGTGGCTACATCGGGGACTGTTTCATATCTCAAAATTGTCTCATATCTCCAAACTAAAATTTTATCATGAATTTCTCTGTATCTCAATTTTCTCCAATGTTTAAACATTCATGTGTCAAGGTATAACTGTATATGAGTATCATAAGTTTTTCTTTTTATAAATAAAACAGTTAGTTGATAGGTGTTTGCTGATGAGTAAAGTATTACTTTTTTCTCAAGCATAAAACAGAACTGATTGTTGGTATAGATATTACAACATCTTCTGACAAAAGGTTTACAAAACAGGTTTGCTGCAAATGTCTTAGGTATCGAATTCATTTTTATGTTATTAGCACAGTTCAACAGCCTCCATTCTTGTGTGATACAAGTTAAAATGTTTCTACCAATAGTAGGAAAAATTTACATGCCAAAATGGCGATAATGAAACTTGAAATCACTATACTGAAACATATTAAAGTTGCTATCACTTGATGACTTTTTCTATTACTGTGTAGGTAAACCAGTACAAGGGTCAACAGCCGCTGACTTGGACGATCCTTACTACTCTCCATTTGTTGCTATGACGGTGCTCGCCTGCTTCTTCTTTTTCCTAATCCTTGTTGCTTTTGCCTGCTGGTGCAAAAAACGCAGAACGACTGAATACAGAACACTTGATGTCTCTCCAAAAAAAGCCATGACAAAACCACCTACAGCTGGTAAGAGAGAATGAAAAAAATATAACTTGGACATTTAGATTCAGTATGTGAATACTGACTGTAAAATTTAGTGTCATAAATTAATATCGACGCAGTGATGCTGCTCTATTGATTTTCAATCTAAAGGTTTTTACTAAATTTATAGCCATAAAAAAAACAAGCTTGAAGCTCTGGATTATTTACCTACTAAAATAATCTGCTCAAAATTAGAAAAAAATCAGTTATATTTGGTAATTAAAAACAGTTCATTTTTTCTACAAAATATTTTAAATCAAATAGAACATTGATAGAGCTGAACAGACAAATTTAATATTATTTTATGGTTGTTTAAAGTTGATCAGAGTAAAAGCTTTATGATTAGGCTTAAAGGCAAAAGAGGTTTACAACAGAATATGAGCAGCAGCATATAATATAATATATAATAGCAATATAACTGAAGCAGTATAAGTAATCTTCTTCAAACACTCTGAAAGACGGTACGCAAAGTTCATACTTGCATTGTTGATTCTGACTAAAATTTATTTCAAGTTAAGGCAAAATTTTTATGCTCTTATTGACAACAATTGAAAAATTCAACCTAAACAATTTTAAATAAGACAAGTTGTGATTATAAAACCTGGCAGAACTTACCTTGTCTGTAATGAGTTAAAAAGAGTTTTCGAGTTTTCAAAAGATTCAGTTATATTTGCCTTTATAACAATTTAAAAATACTAACACTACTCAAAGCCTAGAACAAAAGTGAAATTTTTCTTTAGATTATTTGAATTGTGTGGACCTACAGAAATTTTAGTTGGTACTATGGTTTTTATTGGCAAAACTCTGTCAGGCCTATAATCAAAAGCCTTGTTATGAAAATTTAAAAGAACAGCACCTTTCTTTGAGCTTTTTCTCACTGAACAAAACTTACATTTTTAGGGAAAGGTCTGGAGATTACAAATAAACCTGATTCCAAAGTTGTCAATGGAAAGAATGGAGCTACAACAGATGAGATTGAACTAGAAGTGGGAGGGGTTGATAACGTTACATACCACGTCACGGAATAAGGGTTGATCTATTCAAATAATACCAAATATTTCTGTGAAATAATATATATTAATTTGAGTGCAGCTACTGAGTGAGAATTACATGAACCGATGAAGACAACCAACATTAAAAAATAACATTTTATTGAGAAGGAAATCAATTTTATCTTAGTATCCTTTATCCAACTCGTTGTGTGAAAAAACTACTCCAGATGTGCTATTATTAAATAATATCATTAAATGCAAATATATTTTATTATATAGAATAAAGAAAGTTATGAAATCTTAAAATAACGCATTGATGCGAGTGCAATTGAAAGTTGTGGTTAGTGTGACATTACTGGTGCTGCTGTGACACGAGCCAGTAGGGCAGCATGTAGTTACAGTTTATTCATAAACATCAATTAATGCTCTCAAGATATCTAATAAGTATTTAAAATTTCATGGAGAGATAACTGGCTTAATAATGGTTTAATAACTTAAATTTATGGTAAGCTAAATACAAATTGCTGAGAGGTGAACTCATTTGAAATTTTTTTTAAAGAAAGTTTAATGGTTTATGTTCCAGCCCTCGTGAGAATAACACTAAAAGGGAGTGAATATAAGCATCAAAGCTGCCTTGTTTCATGTAATAAACATGCAGTATGCGTACTCGTCAGTGAAAAATTCTTTTTCAACCTAGCCATATAGTCAGCATTCTTATCTGGAGTTTTTCATTTACTTGCACTAACTCCATGAAGGTATTTGTATTCAATTCTCTGCCAAGGTGAAGCGCAAACTAAAATGCACCTCTTTTGGTAGATAGTAGATGATATAAATCAAATTATGTTGTGAGGTTTATATTAAGTGACAGCTTTGGTAGGCATATAAATAAACTAAAAATTCCACTGTCATAAAGCCCACGACCAAAGTGATATTGGAAAAAAGAAAGGATACTGATGGTTGAGAAATGCAATATTAGCAGTCAAATGGCACTGCAGTGCAATAGGATAACTGCAATGGTAGCTGTAATGTACTGGGTGTGGGTGTTATTATATACAACAAACAGCAATAATGAAAAGAAAAGATTATATGTTTATATCTCTCCCCTGCAATAGGAGAAATGCAATATTGGCCAATATTAGAAGTAAAATGCATTGATACTATTAGAATAACCAATATTATTAATATAGTAATAATATAAAACCAATGCACAGTTTTGTTTACATTTCAAAACGTCATATCTAACAATATCAAGAAGTATCAAGAAAAATATCCAAACTTATAATTAAATATCGTAATCTCATAAGAATCGGTATAAAAAATATCATCGTCATTTCCTTTACCTACACTGCGTTGGACATCAGTTAAAATACCAAAGTACTCAAATGTGTCTAAAATGTCAGATACTTTGAAATCGGCAAAAATGAAACGATTTCAGTACTCCTACGTTAATTACAGAAACCTTCGGCAATTCGACAATGCTATAGACTGGTTAAATGTGCACGGTTTTTTTCGTGAAATGCACACGACTTAATCGTTCTATTTCCTGTCGCTCGGCATTTCAATTTCGGGTTTTAACTTTGATAAAAGTGAGGCTTAGCAAGTTTTAATAACGATTTTTGTCCAAATAAATCTGTCTATTTGTGTATAATCCAATCAGATGGGTAAGCTTTAAGATAATGCCAACGGTTTACAAAGACTTGGTAACATATTTAAATAGGTTTGTATGTGTTTTGTATCGTTACTATACCTTAATGACTCTACAAAATGATGGTTAAAATTGTTGATGAAATTTTGATACAAGGGTTCGTCTCATTGTTGATGAATAATTTTCGGGATTTGTGTGCCCATGTGCATTTATCATAAATCTCCCAACCAATCGCTTCGCTCTTGTTTGGTTGTGGGAAAACTGTTCTTTTAGTATTTTTACATACATGAGAACATTCTTATCTTAATAAACTAACCAGATATTATGAGTTTTGCTAACAAGTGCAAAATATTTATTTCATTATAATAACTATTTTGACATAGCCGTGATGCTATGTCATCACAGCTATGACATAGCATCATGACTATTTTGATATAGCCATGATGTAATGAATATGCATAATAGTCATGACGATTATAAAATGTATAATATTATAAATAAAATATAGAAAATAGAATACAATAAAAAAAAATAACATAGAGAACTGTGGAAAATCTGCAACCAGAGGTGAAATCAACAGCACCATCAATCTGTATTTGGTGTCAAAAGCTGTACAAGACCAACAAATCTCTTTCATCTTTTGTATGAGTGAGCTACTTTTGATACAGCTACTTTTTACCATTTACAAAGAAAACAGGTAATTCACCCTACAGTCAGGGTAGAAATTTCTTACTTAGCTTTTATGAAATTTACGTATTCATACTGGTGATAAGTGCTCATTGACTGATGGGAGAGGGCAAAATCTTTGCTCATATTTCATTTCATAAAAGGCAGTCTTTATGCGCATTATGCTGTTTATTATTAAGGCTCAGACCATGTTTGTCAGGTTTAATGTATAGAATAACCTGTCATTTCATGACTCATGATAATTGCAAGCACGTCTGCTGTGACTTCATATTGACTCGATCATACGCTATGTCAAGCATTTTAGCCCTTCAAATTATAACTTTTGAACATCGTAACATATTTGAAATTTGAAAAGCCATTATGTACTCTTGCATTTTTTAAGAAAAGGGCTAAAAACAAACTGGTCAAATATAAAGGATACCTGGATACGGATACAGACTCACAGCTCCTATATTGTTGCAGCAAAGAATGTTTTATTCAATTGACTCTATGGGTAGTGAAAGAAGTATGCTTAAAGTGTGCTTAGGAGAATTGAACAACCATTAGCGAGTGAGAGAAATTGA